>NC_080582.1:84015777-84317502 GCF_029962835.1 Magnolia sinica
TTGCAATACTTTCTTGATAAATAAACGTACTTATATTCTCAGGACAATATTTTGATATTTTTGGAATATTAGCAATTTTGAATTTACATGATCTTTTTGATGAAATGATCCCAATACTAAGGCTTTATTGGGTTACACTAACTATCATGAAATTTCATGACACGTTACATGAAATTAGATTAATTAATCATGAAATTTCATAATATCTCACAAAATGCAGCCAATGGTAAAAAATATTCAAAATTTTAAATAAATTACAAATTATGGCTTTGCTAACTGCCCAACCCTCCTGATGTTAGAATCATCCACAAACCTTTTGAATAACAGGTGGGGCGGTCCATCGCTAATTTAAGTTGTTTATTCTTTATATAACTAGAGACAAGCCATGGTGCAACGTTCATGACAATCGGATGCTGACGGCTCTATTTGATTGTTTATTTTCACTAAAAATGTATGGTAAATGGGTCTTTATTACTCCCTAAGTATGTTTAATTTTTGTGAATATCTTTGTTTTGAAAATTAATATGAAAATGACTTACTTAAATTTGTGGGCCCCACTATGATCTAGTGAGATATCCATGCTGTTTATTTGTTCTACCTGAACATCTCAAGTCATGAGCCCAAAAACGCCGCAACTCTAAAGCTAAAGTGACCCACACCACAAGAAACAATGGTGGTAAAACTTACATAATTGAAATATTTTTTCTTCCTAGAGATCTTAAGACTGTTTATTTATCATCTAACTTGTTTATAAAGTAACATGGACATAAATAAGAGAAAAACACAAATATCGGTTTGATCCAAAAGTTATGAAACCCTCAAAAAGTTTTTAATGATAGGCATTTAGTTCCCACTGTTTCTTGTGATGCGGTCCACTTAAACTTTAGATTAGCCTCATTTTTGGGTTCATACCCTAAAATCAACTAGCAAAATGGATGGACAACATAGATAATTCAAACACATCACAATAGGCCTCACATGAACTTCACATTCCACATTAAGTTTTACCTTGAGAATGGGAAATAATTATTAATAGTCCCCAAGCATCTGACAATGGTGTGGAAAATGGACAGTCAAGATTAAGCAAATAAACGAAATTAATCCAATCATCTTAAACCATTCATTCCATAAATCCCATGTTATGTTATTTACAAATATGAAATAGCAGTTTGATTGGATGATTCTAACCATGAGATCTATTGCTTGAAAAGAACATCGTAACAAATGCCTTACTATGAATGGTAAGTATTAAATGAAGGGTCTCCATCGATGATCAGACATCCCATGTGTCACTAAAAAAGTGGAAGACAATAGCAAAAATAACCCTATAATTATAAATTGTAAATTATTTATTAATATATTAATTTATAATAAATCTTTTAAAATTTTTATTTTTAGCCAAAATTTCCCAACCTCCGAGCTTCAAATGAGATTTGTCATTACGATGGACAACCAACGGTCTACATCAGCATGGAAGTGTGACCCACCTAAACGAGAGGAACTGCCGGGATATCTGGACCGTATATCTGATGGCCCAGTTGATGCGTAGATGATGCAAAAAGCCAAACAGAAACTACAATCCTAAATACGACTTTCCCATGCATGATTGGAGGCCGCCAGAGCGGCTAGAATTTCCCAACCACCTGATGTTTCGTACTACTGTATGTCCGTGTTAGAATCCACTAGCCAGATTGTCTTTATCATCTGACCATTAAGTGAAGTGGGCCCCACCATAGATTAGCCGCGACCGACAAATCTCCAGCATGATTGAAGCCGCACTTTGTTTTAACCGTTTGTTTGAGAGCCACTGATCAGACAGTGGGGTCCATTTTCTTCCACACGCACTCACACACCCCACACGTGCCTGCTGGAACCCATGGTTAGTGGTCAGTGTTATGTGGACCCTACCATGATGTATGTGTTTTATCCACGCCGTGCATCCATTTTGAAAGATAATTTTAGTGATTAATCCCAAAAATGAGTTAGATCTAAATCTCAGGTTGACCACACCATGGGAAAACAGTAGTGATTGGATGTCCACCATTAAAACCTCCTACGGTCCACTGTAATGGTTATTTGACATGTAACCTGTTGATTAGGTCATACAGAATTGGATGAAGGGAAAATGTATATATCAGCTCTGACTTTTGTGCTCTTGCGTGTCCGCATGGTGGTGCATCAAATCAACGGCTCCGATTGCTGGAGATGTGTTCCAGGTAGGTGGGTTAAGACGTTGATGATGTAAGTCCCCTTGTGGGGAAACTGTTTGATAGTGCTCCGGACCACCAAAATTGCAGTCTGCAGGTCCTGCACTACCACCCGCTCTTCATGATCGTAACCACTCATCCTGCAGATCCCACCGTGAACCTTGATAAATATTTTTTTATTAAAAAAAAAAAAGAGAAAAAGAAAAATCCCAGAACTCTGCTTTAATGGGCGGTTAAGATTAAAGAGTTTCAACGGTTCGCCTCCTAGCAAAAGGTGTCCTCTAATTGGCTCAACTTTTGCATGGACCATAAGTTATGGCCCCCATATGAATGGTTGTGATCATCTTGACCGGTGTCCAATCAGGTTGGACAGAGGAATTACAGTCTCACAAACTCATGAAGACCACCAAATCGGTCACATACAACCACGGGTAATTTTTTACGGTAGACGCGACCATTCACCTGTTTTTTATTTGACCCAAACAGAAACTATCGTACCAATCTAAACCTCTACATGTAAGACAAAAGTATCCCTACTATTTCCACTGCTTTACCCTAAAACTATGGCTATTTTTATCCAAAACGCTCTTTAGGCATAACATAAGTTTTTGGCCTTTCATAAAAAAAAAATAAAAAAATAAAATTAAAAATAAATAAATAAATTAAATTAATCCCTTAAAAGGTTAGTGTCTACAGTGCTAATTTTTTCTACAACCACTGCAGGTTAGCGTAACGTGTAGTCTCGAGCACAAAAAATCAGGCCAGTCCTTCACGTAGATCCTCGCGTGAAGGTGGGCCCCACCATGTAGGTCCTCTCATGCCAAAAATATTTAAAAATAAGACGAGTCAAACCTGCAGGCGTGCCCCCATACAAGATCGCGTACTCCTGAAGACTACCAAATCAATCACCTAGAACCGCTGTAGGTTAGCTTAACATACAACTCGTTTCAAGCGCGAGAGAATCAGGCAGTCTGATCATATAGATACTCTATAATGAAAGTGGGCCCCACCATGTAGATGCTCTCATGCAAAAATAAAAAAACCCAGTCAACTTCTCAGGCGTGCCACCCGTACAAAAACAATGGACCGTTAAATCTTACGGAGAACTTTGATGGACGTGGATTGGGTACTACCCCGCCCGTCCCTAGCTAAGAACGGGGCTCCGAGGGGTCACTGTTATGTATGGGTCTTATCCACACCGTCCGTTCACTTTGTAATATCATTTCAGGGTGCAAGCCCCAAAATGAGGCAGATCTAAGGCTTAGGTGGACCACACTACCATAAAAAAGTGATAATTTCATCCACCGTTGAAACCTTCCTGGGCCAGACCTTGATGGTTAATTTCCATCCAACCTATTCATAACGTCACATAGACCTGGATGAAGGGTAAAAAGCAAATATCAGCTTGATCCAAAACTTCTGTGGCCTCCAAAAAGTTTTCAACAGTAGGTGTTTAATCCCCATTATGTAGTCCCCTTGAGCTTTGGAACTGCCGCATCTTTTGGCTTGTTCATAAAATGACATGTAAAAATGGATGGACGGTTTGGATAGAACACATACATCACCGATGGCCCCTCAGAGCTCCTGTACGTTACTCGTTGGAAAATGGTGGGCTAGTACCCAATCGGCGTCCAACTTTGATACTCTGACTGAGTATGATGGATGATGCGCAGGCACTGAGAAATGGTAGACATGAATCAAAATCTGAACTGGCCAAATGACGGGACCATGTTTAGATGTATGGTAAACCAAAAAAATACACTCATTTGATCATGTGCCAATCGAATTGGTGGAGATCAACTTGACGGCTGAAAAAAAAATAAAAATCCAACGGTCCTCTTTCAGCAAACAAACGTCCAAGAATCAGATGTCAAAGGCTGTTCAGCCAATCTGATTTCAGGAATGGGATTGTACCGTTTAGTCAGTTTCATTTGAGTTAATTTATCCCACGTGTGTAATAGTAGTCTGCCTGCATATCAAGGTCATAAGTGGCCAGAGTATCAATTAACTCCCCATCAAACCAATAATACAGTTCACGTTGCTCATGTGGCCCGTGGGCCCCACCATAAAGATCACCTGGCGCAAGCAATAAGCTCGGTCGTCTTACCGCAAGCCCCACCTAACAAACGGCTCGGATCTCGTAGTGGGACATGAGCCAGAGCTGTATGTTAAGATAACCTGCAACCGGCCGCTAGTGGTCTTGTTTTTTTCAGTTTATATATAGTTTTTCAGTGTATATTCTCAGATGGGCGGTCTCGCGGTTTCCGCGGCCGGAATCGCAGGAGAGAGAGAGAGAGAGAGAGAGAGAGAGAGAGAGAAGCTTGTTTTCTCCATCAGAGCAGGTAAGAGTTCGCAAGGAGGATGACGAAATCGCCTATCAAAGCCGTTAAAAGCGATCCTCCCTCTCTCGTGTATACACCCAATCAAAGTCAGTTAGTGCCTTTTGTCTTCTCTCCTTTGTATTTTCTCTATACACTCAACTCTCCCAATAAATCCCTCTTCCCCTTCTGAGAAATTGAAGAAAAACCCATCTCCATCCCTCCTCCTCTCTCCATTTCCCAGAAATGGGTTTTCTCACAGAAACCCTTTTCTGGATTCTGTTTTCTTTCTGTTCTGTACTTTTAATGGCGGAAGACACTGTAAAAAATCCATCAACGGCCTCAGATAGCATTCTCTCACCAAACCCATCTCCGCCTTCCGCTCAGCCTCCCAAATCCAATCTTGCTCCTTTCCGCCCGAGTATCGCTGTCATCGTTGGCGTACTCACCACCATGTTCTCCATCACATTCCTCCTCCTCCTCTATGCCAAGCACTGCAAGCGGTCCTCGGGTGGGGGGAGCGGATACGGGTCAAATACCAACTCAGGTTTCGCACCATCCACGGCCCGGCGGAACTCGGGCATCGACCGGGTCGTGATAGAGTCGCTGCCCGTCTTCCGGTTCAGCTCGCTTCGTGGGCAGAAGGAGGGGCTAGAATGCGCGGTCTGCCTCAACCGGTTTGAGCCGGCGGAGGTCCTCCGGCTACTGCCCAAGTGCAAGCACGCTTTCCACGTCGAGTGCGTTGACACCTGGCTCGACGCCCACTCGACCTGCCCGCTCTGCCGCTACCGAGTCGACCCGGAAGACGTCCTCCTGGTTGAAGAAGCAGAACCCATCTCAAAACCGGAAGAAGAGACCGGGGAGGAGAAAGCCGGGAAGGCGAACCGGTCGCGAACCGGGACGCCGCAGCTTCAGACCGGGTTCATTCGGGTGTCGGGCCGGCACTCGTCCGCGGGAGAGAAATCCAGCGGCTCGCGACCGTTCGATCCGGACGCGCGCGAGGCGTCTTTCAGGAGGTCTGTCGATAACGGGAGTCTGAAGGGAGAGGCGGTCCGCCTCGGATGCTTCGACCGTGCCGGACAGAAGGACGGGGCGCTGCTAACGGGCGCCGCGGGGACAGCCGACCGCAAGCGCTTCGAGCACCGCATCATTATTTCGGATGTGGGTTCGTTGCAGCGGCGTCGGTGGAGCGATCTGAAGCCGTCGGATCTTTTATTCCTACGGTCGGAGATGATCCTGACAGACAGCGGGCGGTACTCGCTATCCTGCGCCAGGGCGCCGTGTTCGTCAGCCACGTCATCCAAGCACCCTCTGCAGCTGCAGTCGCAGAGGCGGGAAGACGTGCGGCTGAGCGTGGCAGATGACATTGATGGAACCAGTGGCAGGAGCGTAATAAATTCGAGATGCGTGTCCGAAATCACGGGCTTGAGCAGGCTCCGCCGCGAAGAGGAGGAGAAGGCCGTGAAGAGATGGTTGGGTTTCGAACCACGTCGTACCGGCAACAGCTAGTGTGTCAGGAAAAAAGAACTGTTGGGGATTTTTTTTAATCGAACACCCTTCGCTATTCGTGGGAATTACGATCCTGGCACTGCGAAGCGTGATAGAAAGGACCACGGACAGGAGCCCGGGTCGAGAATGAGAGAAGCTTCAGCTCAAACGGTTCGAATCACGTGACGGACCGGCACGAGCGTCTCGGAAATCCCAGTGCGTGCACTTTTGGCAGCGAGAGAGACGCGATTCATACTCGCGAGAGTTGAACCTGGATACCTTTCTTCCGACACGTTCATGCCTGATCGGAACCGTTCATCGCAGTCTTCAACTAGCCTTAACCACGGGAGTAACCGACGGCTGGTAATAATTGGCAGGAAGTCCACATCATCCAACGTACGTGATCGACCAACCTGATTACTGGGTACTCCTAATTTCAAGCCAGGAAAACTGTCAAGTGGGCCCCACACGATCTGCATGGAGCCTACAATCGGAATGGAGACTTGAATAGTAAATAGTTACTCGCGCGAGTAGAGCAGAAATACCCCTACTTTCGAGGTGAATTAGTGACTGCGAACTGATTACTTTAACTTCCAAACCGGGCGTATCGTAACGTGCCGTATCGGCATGGGGAGGCCTTCGTATCGGATCGGGTTCGAAGTAAAAGACAAAAAGAGCGTCTGTTGAGATTTCTTTTATAAAAAACGGCGACACATGGGGTGTGTGTGCATTGCATGGGGAGCTTTGGAGGCGATTTTCTATTATTTTTTATTTTAGTATATTTTTTTTATGGGGGGGACATGGAAGGGACGTAACGTGTCGGGTGGTATCGTGTCGGCTTCTTAGCGGAACGCCTTTGTCGGGTTCGGGGCTGGGATATTTTTGGTGCGTTTGGAACCGTCGTTTTCTATTTTGATGAGGCGTGTCTTTGGTTAGGATTGTCGGTTGAAAAGTAAAGGGGTTCGATATTTATGGTGATATGACTCTACCAAAAAAAATGTACTACGTGTTTCCGTTTTTCTTGAAGAGAGGGGGTTAATATTGTTTGATACTCTGTCAGATGGTGACGGTTCATACACATGCACTCATAAATTGTGCTCATGCTACGAGTGGAGCTCTTATTGGACAGGCCAAAGTGTGGGACCCATTGTAAGGTGGGTCATAAAAGTTAAATCGATTGAGGGATGCTGATTCTGGTTGTTGGATATCTCTTTGCTGGATCAGGGCCTTTGAATATTTCTCATCTTAACTGTCTATTGGATGTCTTCCATTGATAAAGCTAATTTTTTTAATTTTTTTTAATTATTATTATTTAATCCCTGCCCCACTTGAAGTGGCTACAATTTGGACGGTTTATTTTTAGTGATGTAACGTGACAATATAGTCTAGAGGAAGAGGAGTCCACTTTCAATGGGTGCACAGCACCGAACTCATATTCATTGGAGCGAATTCGCCCATGTCATTCTGTGGCACTGAGATCTAAACCGTTGATTTCGTGTATTCAGTAACGCGGCCCAACCAGGACTCAGATTCTGTAGTGACCCCTCCGCTAATGAGGTCGCGGTGCTGTGGACCCCACCATGATGTATGTATTTTATCCGGACGCTGTTTGGCTAGTTGTCGGTGCCATGTGGACCCCACCATGATGTATGTGTTTTATCCACGCCGTCCATCCACTTTGAAAGATAATTTTAGGGCTTAGATCGCAAAAACGAGGTAGATCTATATCTCAGGTTTGATCCCAAAAATGAGGTAGATCTATATCTCAGGTCTACCACACCATGGGAAAAAAGTACGATTGAATGTCCACCATTAAAAACCTCTTAGGGCCCACTGTAATGGTTATTTGATAAGGCCATACATATTTGGACGAAGGGACCAAAAATATATCAGCTTTGATCCAAAACTATTTTTGGCCCCCCTAAGAAGATTTTGGTGGTCGTTCAATCAATACTATGCAATCCCTTTGAGACATGGATCAACCTCATTTTTGGGCTCATATTATAAAATGATATCAAGAATGGGTGGACGGCATGCATGAAATAGATACATCATGGTGGGGCCCACAGACCACTAGCCATGGGCTACTTGTAGGGAGAGTAGTCAATCTGTATCCATTTCATCCATGCTGTACATTCATTTTCTCGTATCATTTTAAGGTAAGAGAAAAAAACAAAAAACGAAAAAGACAGATCCTGATTTCAAATGGGCCACACCACAGGAAACGTTCCTAATTGAATGCCCACTATTAAAAACATCACAGGCCATGTTAAGTCCCAACTTGATGAATGTCCTATATTTTTTTTTAGGAGGTGTGAGTACACCCTGGTGGGATTTCACCACCTACGGATACTCGAACCCACCCTTACCCTTGACTGGGTGTTGAAACTCCTGAGAGACTACCATCGAAGCAAGAGGATTCTGATACTAACGCTGCTTGAAAAAGCAGTGAATGATCATTAAAATGTAAAAGATTTTTGTATGGATCAACCTGATTTTTGTTTCTTCCCTTCATCCCAGTCTGATTGGCCTCATCAACGGCTGGGATGGCAAATAAACATTCTATATCTACTTACTGTAAGCCTTGAGAATTTTTTAATAATGGACATTCAATCACCACTGTTTCCTGTAGTGTGGTCCACCTGAGATTTGGATCTACTTAAGTATTAGGATAATGTCCTAAAAGGGGCTGAAAAACCATATGGACTGTGTGGAAATACAACTATTAATCAAGGTGGGGCCCATGGTAAGTGTAACACGCACTTATGAATTAGATGTACCTTATATTTAGGTAATGGTAAGAAATGAGGAGGCAAAATAGAAGGATAGTACGGATTAAACGCATACATCATTGTGGGGCCCACAACACGGACCAGGACCGATCACGGACTGTTTGGGTCACTACCGAATCTGAGTCCACCTGACCAGTACAGCCATTTAATTGGTGTCAGATTAATTAATTTCAGAAGAAAATAAATGAAGTTAGCATTAATTAAGAAAAGGCTTATTTAATAGATAATTAACATATTCCAAATATAGAAATATTTACTCAGGGACGAATCAACAGATGAGCCTATCGGATGTATGGATAGGATCATCATACACGTTTGACAAGTGTACGGTATAACTATCTGGAAGCATAAAATGCCGGATGTGGATTTCAGTAGCCACTCCCTACTGGATGGTGCTAGGTGAGCCCCACCACGATCTAGGTGTATACCGTCCATCCATTTTTACAGCTCATTTTAAGGTCTGACCCCAGAAGAGAGGAGGACCAAAATCTCATGTGGACCACAACATTAAAAAAAGGTGGTGATTGAACACACCGGGAAAAAAAAAAAAAACTTCATCCTACCTACAAAAGTTTGAATCAAGCTGGCATTTGTATTTTTCCTTCATTTGGGACGTCCATTTCTTGCCAAAGCCTTTGGCAAAAAAATTAGGTGGAGCCCCCCTTCATGTTGGTGAGAAATCAACTTGCACATATGTTTTGCAAGCTCATTTAGGCCATGCAACAAAAAATGAGCTCATCCAAGATCTAAGTAGGGGTGTACATCGAGCCAAACTGAGTCGAGCTGGCCTCAACCCGGCTTGGCTCGAACACTAGCTGACCTCAGCTCGAACTCGGCTCGGCTCGGTTTGGTCAGCAGCTCAATCCAAATCGGGCCGAGTTCAAGCCAAGATCGAGCTGAGTTCGCCATTGAGGCATTTCCACAAACACACGAACTGCAACTTCAAAAACATATTATTTTACAATCAGAGGCAATGATTTTATAGGTGTTTTATCAAACACCTTCTATAAAAAACAAAAAATTAAGAAAAAAAAAAGAGAGAAAAAAAATATTTGTTTAATGTACATACCTTGCTTGCTACCGGCCAAACCTTCCTTGCCACTAGCCCCATTTCGTTGAGTCATTTTATCAAACAGTTGGTGAGCAACATCAATGGCAAAGTAACCGAGTCACTAAACTGGTTCGATCCGAGCTGGATTCGATCCGAGTTGAGCTAGGGCCTGCTCGAACTCGGCTCGAACTCATTTTTGAGCTCAAAAAATCAACGCAACTCGGCTCAAACTCAGCTTCAAATCGAGTTAAATTGAACTTTTTCGAGTTGAGTCGAGCGAGCTAACCAAGCTAGCCCAGTTCGTGTACACCCCTAGACCTAAGTGAGCCACACCGAGAGTAAATTGGGGTACAGTTGAAACCTTCCTCATATCCACATTGATGTTTACATGCCATCCAAACTGTTTATAAGGTCACCCTAGATGAATTGAAAATAAAAAATCTTAACATGATAAAACCCTTCCGTGGCCATGCAAATATTTCAACGGTGGCCCACTGTTTCCTCCCGTGTGGCCCACTTGGGTCTTGGATCCGGCTCATTTTTCATTGCATGTCCTAAAATGAACTCAAAAAATGGATGCCCACTGTTTCCTCTCGTGTGGCCCACTTGGGTCTTAGATCTAGATCATTTTTATCATGTCCTAAAACGAGCTCGAGAAACAGGTGGATGGAATAAATTTCTCACAAACATCACAGTGGACCCCACTTACATTCCCAGCGCAGGAACTTCCCGCTAAAGGCTTTAGTCGGATATCCGTGTCCCTTTATCCTTGTCTTTTTTAACCTAATCAACAGGTTGGATGGCAGATAAACATTATAATGGGCCACTGAGAGTTTTTAATGGTGAGAGTTGTCTCACCACTTTTTTCCTGCTGTGGGATCTACCAGAGATTTGGACCTGGCTCAAAATTGGGCTCATGCAATAACATATTGATCCACAATGAATGAGCAGAGTCGATGAAACACAGACATCACTGTGGGGCCCACAGAGTACCGTCCTGTAGCCTAGTTGCTACTGAAAGTGTCAGTGGGCAATCGCCTTCCGAAAATGCCGTGCCTGAAGACGCAGAGATGGGAGCGGTTAAGGTGCGCCCCGGACTCACCCAAAATGACCCTTACCGTGGGGCTCACCTTGATGTATTTATTCTGAATCCAGCCCGTTCATCTGTTTTCTCAGATCAGTTTACTGCATGAGCCCAAAAGTGAGGAAGATCCAAATTCAGGTGGACCATATTAAAGGAAACAGTGGTGATGAAAGCCCTACCATTAAAAACTTCCCCAGGCCTGATTTAAAATAAGAAAAATATTTTAAAACTTTTGCGGCCATTAATAGTCAAGTACTATTATTTCTTGTGGTATGGTCTACCTAAGAATTCAATCTGCTGCACTTTTAGGCTCATGCCTTAAAATGATCCGGCAAAATGGATGGATGGTGTGGATATAGAATACGTGGCCACATCTAATCCGCTCCCTGCAGTTATAGTCTTCCATTTTATTACAATGCTGGCAGAGTATGATCATCTGTACGCATGCACATAATTACTGCACCCAAACCATCTAAATCACTGAGGTTATTAAGAATTCATCATGGACCAAAGTTCACATTGTCATCATTATTGGGGATAGGTGCAACTTGGTAAGGTTGGGTCAGGTTGAGCTAGGACTAGGGTTTACCCTATTTATCTTTGTTGTTGCCCTTTCTCATGAGAACCGATCAGAGTAATCTACATGTGATTTGAATGGATTTGCTAGCATATCTAAAGATGTGTAGAGATGTATAAAGGTGAGTTTTTGGCAATACAATTGGAGTACATTAAACAATGCCATGTTATTGTTTTAGGGGTCGATGGAAGAATAATTGTGAAAAAGTGGTTATAAGACATGGCAGAAAGAGAAACAAAGAAAGCTATGAAATGTCGAGCAGTTATAATAATGGTTAGAACATGAGAAGTATTTATAAGGTTAGGTAGTATTGAATAGTTATAGCAACTGTCAAAACATGAGAATGATTCAGATGGCTAAATTAAATTATAAATGACAAATGAATTCAGTAAAGTAAATCATCTCATACCAACTAAATCAAGCTCCAAACATTATCTTTAAGAATCAAGTAGTTAATATCTTAGTTGTAATTTAGGTCTACGCTCGATATTTACATTTCATAGTATAATTCGTAGCATTAATCGAGTAGCTGGTATCTTAGTTGTAATTTGGGTCTACGCTCGTACGCTAGATTTAATTATTCATTTGAAAAATTGTTTCACAATTGTTCTTCATGATCGATTGTAAGAATCATTTTCTCATTTATCTTTTATCTGTTTTGAAAGGTCCTTTCATATGGAAGTCAAAGGTGTAATCCATCACCGGCTGACAAATCTTACCCTCTGAATATTGCTTGATCATATTTACACATCAAGCAAGTGGCTAAATAGGTGGCTGATCTAATCAGATCTTAGTCATACACTACATGTCTGCCTATTTTAATACTTGGGCGGATAGTTGTTCGGTTTGAATTAAGCCACAAATTTAATATTGGCATACCCGCATTACAATTGCTGAAAATCAACAGCAACAGTGTTTAGCATGCTCGATGAGACTCTATCTCTAATTTACCAGTGTAATATTACCAATTGAAATTATGAATAGAAGAAGTAATTAAATTGCTTTGAACTGTACCAATTCCTGTCAATGACGTACTGGTTTAAGCAGCCCCTGAAGTATTAAATTTGAATAATAGCCCAACACTTAATACTGGGTATCGAGAAGGAGCATCTACCTCCCGGACCGTTCTCTTGGACAAGATAATGGTCGTGTTTCGATATATACAATTAAGTACTCAACATGTCCAGGAATATGAAATGACGTAAGTTGATCAGTTTTGTATTCAAACGGAGAATACTAACAAGTATATATCCAACCAAACTGAGGCCATGCATCGATTAATGACTATGATGGCCGAACGAATGCCATCGACAATGTAATATACTTTTAATGAAATATAATGTTGAAGGAAGTTTTATCAACAAGGTGGCTCAGCCACTGCCTATACCTCCTCTATAGAGGAATCCATTACTAGTCTCCATTCAAGAGATGCGAAAATACTCCACCTTCCGTTGAATTCAAATGATCAAAATGAGAGGTTAGAAATTTCATTCCTAAAAATCAACAAAATGATATTGAAAAATGAAAGGATGGCATGAATAGCTGTTACCCAAGTAACAAGTAATCCTACTCTCCCAAGTTGCACCACCAATGGTCCCCAAAGGAAGAGGTCACATGCTGGTCTAGTAGCAGGACATGTGGATCACATGATTATATAAAAGGAAATCGGATTGCGCACCGGGTAACCCTAGCGTTCTGATAACCTCTGTGCAGCCCACCATGATTTATGTGTCTTATCCACCTGTTCATCTTTTTACCAGTTTATTTTAGGGTATGAGCCCAGAATAGAAGTATATCTAAAGCTAAAATGAGCCACATTACAGGAGACAATGTGAATTGAACACCTTCCATTAAAATAGTTTATTTTAGGGTATGAGCCCAAAATTGAAGCATATCTAAAGCTCAAATGGACCACACCATAGGAGACAATGTGAATTGAACACCTTCCATTAAAATCTTAACGGGGCCCACAAAGGTTCTAGAACAAGCTTATATTTGTCTTTTCCCTTTATACGTGTCTTTTTTTACCTTATGAACATGTTGGATGACAAATAAACATCACTATGGGCCCGAGGAAGGTTTCAACGGTGGACATCATGATCCCCACTGTTTCCTGTGGTGGGGTCCACTTGAGCTTTGGATCTACTTCGATTTTGGGCTTATTCCCTAAGATAAACTGGTAAAACGGATGGACGGCGTGGATAAGCCACATACATTCACGGTGGGCCCAGTAGAGTTTACCCAGTAAGGTAAAGAATACTGAGTTACTCATTATGCAATCGGCTTCCCAGTATAAGACCCACTTCAGGAAGTGGGGCCCACCTTGGGTAAGCCATGGGCCATCCTCATTTGTCTGTAGAGATGCTCCAGGGTCCATAGATCGATTATTTGTCGCCGATCCTAGGTGTTTGAGATGAAAATGATTCAACGGTCCGAATCCAATAAACAAACGTCCATCAATCGGAGTTTAGGATCACCCAATCAATTTGACGTTTTGTTGATGTTCTGTGCATTGTAGGTCCTGCAATTTGGACAGTCCACATGGACAACTCCAGAATGCCTGTGTATTACCGTCCCACTCTGCCGGAGTACACGTAACTCCCATTGTTTTAAGCAGTGCGTACCACAATCAAGCTATGTTGGCTCACCACGTTGTCCACCTGAAATCCATTCCGTCCATCAGGTTCTATCCTAGAATCTAGGCCGT
Source organism: Magnolia sinica (assembly GCF_029962835.1). NCBI lineage: Eukaryota > Viridiplantae > Streptophyta > Magnoliopsida > Magnoliales > Magnoliaceae > Magnolia > Magnolia sinica. Next base: position 84,030,002 of record NC_080582.1, read on the forward strand.
GGAGCCAAAAATTAGCCAGAAAGACAAATCAGGTGATCCACACCACAGGTAAATTGTAGGTATGTAATGCCAACTATAGGTTTGTGTGGGGGCCCACTATCCTGTGTATCTTCAATCAAATGCATTCATGAGGTGTGAAGCTCAGAGATAAAGTATATGACGAAAAAAAATCCTGGTCCAAAACTCCAGTGGGCCACACTGCATGAAGTTAGAGGTTTTTAGTCGCAATTGTACATTGTTCCCATTGTTGTGGCAATTGATCTTTTTATCGGCCTAATGTTTCAGCTTGATCGTGAATCTAAGGGGTTCTAATCTGATAGACGGGGTGGATTTCACATATACATTAAGATGGGCCCCACAGAACTTAGCTGTTTTACGCAGTGTGAGAAACAAGTGGGGTAGACGATTACGGTCCGGATGGGATGTGTCTCATTGACTTTGATAGAATTTTCAATTCTATCTTCTCAAACGTTGGATTTTGATCTGGACTGTTGCTGTTGTTTTTATACTGAGGGAGAACAAACAAGATACACGGTCCACGTGAATGGCCCATCTAATGTACGTTTATTTATTATTTTAATGCTACGATGGGACAATGCACGTGACTGATGTGTTTGGCATTTTTTTCTATAGCAGGTGTGCGTTGCTGCTGGTGATGTGTTACGGACATTTTACTGCAGCTGACAAGGGACGTGAACTTTCTATAGTACTCATTGTAGGGAACCCTTCCGCAATAAAAGGCTTTTGTGGGGCCCACTTTGATATCTACGTGATATCATATTTGTCCATGATAAAAGACTTTGTGGGGCCATCATGATTTCTAAGTGATATCGACACCACAGGAAACAGTGGGGTTAGGATGTCAACCAATGAAATCTTCTTGTGGCCCACCATGATTTCTACGTGAAGCTGATGCCACAGGAACAGTGGGGATGTATGCCAACCAATGAAACCTTTATGGGGCCCACCATGATGTCAAATGCCAACCAATGAAACCTTTATGGGGCCCACCATGATGTCAATGGGATGAAGGAAAACACAAAATAGCGGTTTGATCCCAAATTTTGGTGGGCCTCAATACGGCTTGTGGTTGGGTTTCAATCCTAGAGAAAGGGATTGGCTACTAACCGTGCCACTAGCCAATTGGCTAGTGGTTGGTGCCATGTGGGCCCACCATGATGTATGTGTTTCATCCATGCCGTCCACCCATTCTTCCATGTCATTTTATGGTATGAGCCCAAAAATGAGGTTGATTCAAGTCTCAAGTGGGTTGCATGGTGTTGATTGAATGCCCACCATTAAAAAATAGGGCCGTACACAAACTAAGTTAGCCAGCTAGCTTGCTCCACTTGACTCAGAAAAAGTCCGTTCGACTTGGATCAAAGCTGAGTTCCAGCCCAATCGAGCTAAATTTTTGAGTTCGAAAAAATTTTGATCTAAGTTCTAGCTTGCTTGAGTTTGACACAATTCGGATTGAACCAGTTTGATATTTCAATTATTTTGATATTGACGTTGCTCACTGATTGTTTGATAAAATGACTCAACAAAGTGTTGGCAAGTGGCAAAGAAGGTATGTGTATGAAACAAATACCATATTTTCTTGATTTTGATGTTGTCAACAAGATATTTAATGAAATAAATGTGAATCGTTGCTATTGTTCTACATAAAGTAAAAAAATTAAAAATGGGCTCTATGTGTTTGTGAAAATGCTGCATAGGGTCAATCTTAACTCAAATTGGCCCGAGCTGCTAACTGAACTGAGCCGAACCGGCAAGTCAGGCTCAAGGATTAAGCCAAGCCAAGTTTGAGTAGGGTCAGCTAGTGGTCGAGCTGAGTCGAGCTATGCCAAGCCCGACTCGGCTCAACACATGTACACCTCTGAGTGAAAATTATTTATCGGGCCACGAAAGTTTTGGATCAAGATACACACACGTGTATATATATATATTCCCTTAATCCAAGTCTGTATGACCTAATCAACGGGTTAGAAACCGTTACAGTGGGCTCTAGGAGGTTTTTAATGGTGGACATACAATTGCTACTGTTTTCCCATGGTGTGGTCCACCTGATATTTAGATCCACCTCATTTTTGGGATCCAAGCCTAAAATTATCTTTCAAAATGGATGGATGGTGTGGATAAAATACATACATCATGGTGGGGTCCACATAGCAGGTGGCAGCGTCGCTAGCCAAACCGCGTCCCAATCCCTAGTGTTCCCTCTGATGTGGCCCACTTCAGATGTAGATGGGTCTGATCTTAAGGCACAACCATAACCGTCCAACTGGTGGGTACGAAAAGGACGGTATAGTCACGTAGACAGGCAGGCGGTACGGCATTGTAAACGTGGAATACAAGTTAATCAAATTAAACCGTCCAATCCATGGGGTTTATTTTGGATAGATAACAAATCAAAATTGATACTGATTGGATATTCTGACAAGGCGATTGATAGAGATTTAATGGACGGTTGTATTGAAAAGTATTCAAAAGTACAAATTGGATAGATCATTGATGGGAGTTTAGGATGGCCCACTCCATTGGATTTTGAGATGATGACGTACAGACGGTGTTTTTCGCACTTTGTACTATATACTGCGTGTAAACCACTAAAAGGGGCAATGTACCGGAAGCGGATTGCATGTCTGCCATCAGCCACCGACCGCCCCTAGTGTGTTGATGTCATCAAGTTCCATAGGCCCCACCATGATGTATGTATTATATCCACACCGTCCATCCATTTTATGACATCATTTCAGGCCATGGTCTTAAAAATGAGGCTATATGTATTATATCCACACCGTCCATCCATTTTATGACATCATTTCAGGCCATGGTCTTAAAAATGAGGCTATATGTATTATATCCACACCGTCCATCCATTTTCTGACATCATTTCAGGCCATGGTATTAAAAATGAGGCACAAGCTCAAGTAAACCATTCCATAGGGTCCTTACTCTTGCTCTTGTGGTAGACTGTCGGGAGTTTCAACACCTGGTCAAGGGTTAAATACCCATAGGCGGTGAAATCCCACTAAGGCGAGAGTGTGTGGGGGTGTGTGAGCGTGTGTAAAAAAAAATGAAGGAGTGGGGATTGAACGTCTACAGTTGAAAACTTTTAGTGGCCACATAAGTTTTGGATCAATCTGAATTTTTTTTATTTTTTATTTTATCCAGGTCTATGTGACTCCATGAACATGTTGGATGACAGATAAACATCAAAGTGAGGCCTGGGAAGGTTTCAACTGTAGGAATTATTTTTCCCACTGCTTTATGTGGTGTGATCCATTTGATCTTTGAATTTGATTTATTTTTTGACCTCAAATAGACCGACGGTATAGATAGAACACATACATCATGGTGAGGCCAACAACTTGGTAATGTCAAAACACAAGGAGGTCGGTGTTGCGTACCAGGCAATCCGCTTCCCAACGGACCCGGCGGGCACTGATTCGGTAGGGTGCACACCTCATCCCCACCTCCTTGATGTATTTTGGAGCAAGGTCATGAAATTTGTATTTTTCTTTATCCAAGTTTGCATGACATTATTAAAATTTACAGGTGAGTTTCACTGTTCATCCTTGAGGATAACATTTTAAGGCGAGTCCAGGCACTGATTCACCTGGCCACACGTGTGCGAAATAGGAGCCAGTGATTAGGTGGCACCTGCAGCCATGTGGCCTAAATTTGTGTTACGTGAGGATAATAAAAAAATTCCTGCACAGTATGTGTTAGAATTAGGGGTGTACACGAACCGAGCTAGGTCAGTTAGCTGGCTCGATTGGACTCGGTTCGAAGTTGAGTTTGAGCCGAGTCAAGCTGATTTTTTGAACTCGAAAATGATATCGAGCCGAGTTCGAGCTAGCCCCAGCTCGGCTCAACTCGGATAGAACCCAACTTGAATTGAACTCGGATCGGACCGGTTGGGGTCTCGATTACTTTGATATTACTGTTGCTCACCAAGTGTTTGATGAAATGACTCAACGAAGTATGGCAGGTGGCAAGAAAGGTATGTAAACAAATACCTTTTTTCTATTCTTGATTTTTTATGTTGCTTAGAAGCTATTTGATAAAATACCTATAAAATCGCTGCTGTTGTTTTACATACAGTGAGATTTTGAAGGTATAGTCCATGCGTTTGTGAAAATAATGCACAAGCGAACTCAGTTCGAAATCTGCTCGAACTAGCCTGAGCGGTTGACCGAACCGAGCCGAGTTGGCCAATCAAGCTCGAGGACCAAGCTGAGCCGAGTTTGAGCTGGGTTTAGCTAGTGGCCGAGTTGAGGCCAGCTCGACTCGGTTCAACTCGATGCACACCCCTAGTTAGAATGTTGTTGGTCCAAAAATCAGGTTGATCCAGTAATCAAGTGGGCAACACCCCAAGAATTGGGGGAGATGGGATGCCCACCATTGAAAATTTCGTGGGCCCATCGTAATGTTTACGATGCCGTCCAACCCGTTCATACCAGATAATGGGAAAGGCAAATAAAAGCCTGATCCAAACATTGGTGGGCGTTTCAATCATAGGCCCAGATCCACACTTTTCCTTGTGGTGTGGCATCCAAGTTTTCCATCAAAACCGTCCACTTGATAGTCTAAATAGAGAAGGGGACATGTTCCAAAAATCACACTGTTTGAACATTTCTAGCCTTTCAATCAGTGATATACAAATGGATACCAAATGGTAGTCAATCAACGAAAGTTTTGATTAGGGGGTAATCAATGACTGGGATCAGGTCACGTGTGTAGTTTGAGATCGAAGGCCTGTTTGTTTTCCTATTTACCATAGTAAATAGTGGTAAATAGGTAATTATAATATGTTTCTATTGTTTGGAAGAGAGGAAACATGTAGGGTAATTATGTCTCGCTTTACATAATTTACTTTTTGAAAAAAAAAAGAGGGCTGGAATGGAATGGCTGAGTGAAAATTTTGGATCTCACCATGGTGTATGTGATCGATCCATGCTGTCAATAATAAGCAGATTATAGGCTCAATTGGACCACACCGCAACAAACAAGGGGATATTGACATCCTCCATTGAAATGTAAAGCCATATGTGGGTCCCACAATGATTTGTATACGTGATCCAACCTGTTCATATGATCACAAAGACATGGATGAAGGAAAAACACAAATATCAGCTTTATACAAAACTCCTATGGCCCACAAGAAGTTTTCAATGGTGTGTGTTTAATCCCCTTGCTTCTTGTGTTGTGGTACATTTGCACTTTTGATTTACCTCGATTTTCAGTTTATGCCCTAAAACGAGTTGTTATAATGAATGGACCGCTTGGATCAGACACATATCATGGTGGGCCCTGCAAAAATTTGAAAATTTTTATTGACATTAGTGTCAAGTCAAAGCGTACTGTGTATGGGCAGCTACGGTGTATTTATTATGAAAAATAATGAATCTCAATCCAAACCACACAAAAAGTGGGCCCCATTGTAAACGGAAGGTTCCTACATTGTTTGCACTGCTGTCCGATACGAGTATGTAATTCCAGCATTGTTTGCACTGCTGTCCGATACGATACGAGTATGTAATTCCAACATTGTTTGCACTGCTGTCCGATACGAGTATGTATTGCCCCCATGTGTGACATATAGTCCATGAAGGAAACGGCTGTATCAGCCCCATATAGGGGCGATATATCCCAAGTTGGAGGTGAGCATTCAATACACCAAAACCGATTTTGAAACTTGAAATCTGACCGGGGCTCTCAACCTCTTAGGTCCGGGTCAGGTACTATATGACCGTACCTGGGCAAATGGGGTTCGGGTCTTGCCTTTCTAGGTGTTTTCACGTTCGGCTCTAGTCTTTTAGGACCTGGACCCGGATATGCTTTTGTTTGGGTACCCATCGGGTATTAATTGGGTCTTTAAATTTAAGCTTCAAGATGAGTTATGGACAAATAAAAGGATTTACATGGTCAGGCCCACCTAATGAATGAATTAGGTTATACAAACATGGGTCACTTTGACATATTTTTGGTGTATATAGTAGTATTATGAAAATTAATTGGACGCAACGTAATTAGATTAACCCAATTTTAACCGGGTCCAAGAAGTTGAGACCCAACCCAACTGTCCCGATTTGTCAATACGTCCGAAAAAAGGGACCAGGACCCTTTAACATCGGGTAGTGTCGGATGCCCATGGTTTAGGTTGGACATGGATTGTGTATAATTAAGGTGGCGTTTGGTTCATAAAGTTATTTTGGATAAGCTACCTAGGTCAAAAGTAGCTTATTTTGGTTCCTACTCGGTCAGCATTGAGTATGCTTGGTAAGCAACGTATCAACCAAAAAAAAAAAGAGTATATTTTGTTTCCAACAACATGAGCAATTATCCACTATCCATCATGTAGGGCTAATCTTTGATGTGGATCATTCCATGTATGATCCCACCTTTAATGTGGGTTGTCCATCACACGGGCCCACCATGGATGTGGGGCATTCATCACCGTGTCCCGACTTTTAATGTGCACCATTCGATATGTAGGTCCCACCTTTAATGTTGGTCATCCATCAACTAGGTCCATCATCAATTTTATTGTCCACCATGTGGGGCCCACCTTCAGGGGGCATTTGGCGCATGGTATTATACGGGATTAGGTGAGATGGGATTCTTATATCCACCGTTCAATCCACCATCAGCGTTTGGATCAGTGGACCCAGCAATCACAGCCAAACCGACCTTTCAATCCGATGTTTATAGCTAAGGCATTGGGATGCAGAAGCTCATCCCTGGATTTGAAAGAGGGATTTGGAGGGAAAATCGAATCCATCTCTCCTCGAGCAGCATATCCCGCGTACAGTTGCCGGATTGACTTCGGGTCGAGTCAACGCTTCACCATCTTCATTACACCCCACCATGATGTATGTGTTTCATCCATGCTGTCCATCTATTTTTACGGATCATTTTATGATATGAGAGCAAAAGTGAGTTATATCCCAATCTCCATGTTACAGGAAACAATGTTGAATGAGCGTCGACCATTAAAAACCTTTTCGGGGCTATAAAAGTTTTGGATCATGCTGATATTTGTTTTTTCCCTTCATCTGGGACAGTACGACCGAATCAATAGATTGGATGTCAGAGGATTTTAAATGTGGATATCCAATCACTTTTGTTTTCCTGTGGTGTGGTCCACCTGAGATTGATATCCCTCTCATTTTTGTAATGAAATCCTAAAATGATCTGTAAAAATGGATGAACCGAATGGATGAAACACATACAACATGGTGGGGCACATAGAGCATCGACCACCAGCCACTGGGCTGGTGGCATGAGGAGTAGCCAATACGTTTTCATCCTCTATCATGATTTCGAATGAATCCCACCAACAACCCAAACGTGACCAAGCATGACTCCCTTGGAATTCTGGAATCACTTGGGCCATCCAAATGTGACATTGCACGGCACCCATGGAACTCTGAAATCACTTGGCCCATCCAAACAGGATTGTTGGAGATCCATGTTTTCAGCAATACCAGGACAACCCCTGACATCCAACAATGATGGCCGAAATGCAATCCCATCCCCTGAATTACTATGGGATTTGACAGGCCAAACACGCCCTCAATATCTATCGCCCATCTTGTCGAGCCAATCTTTGATGTGGACCATCCATCATGTGGGCCCTACCTTTGACGTGGGCCGTCCATCATGTAAGGCTTGTCTTAGATACGGAGCACTCATAATTAAGGTTGACCTTTTGATGTAGATTGTCCATCATGTGGGGTCTACCTTGATGTGGACCGTCCATTATGTAGGGCCCACCATTATTAATTGCCCATCATGTGGAGCCCACGTTTGATGGGGACTATCCATCATGTGGGCCCCACCTTTAATATGAGTTGCCCATCTTGTAGGGCTCGCCTTGAATGTGGGTCATTCATCATTAAGAGTCGACCTTTGCTGTGAATTGTCCATCATGTGGGGCTACCTCAATATGGGCCATCTATCATGTGGAGCCCAACTTCAATTTCCATTGCCCACCATGTAGAGCCTACCTTTGATATGGACCATTCATCATGTAGGCCTTACCTTTAAAGTGGGTCATCCATCACATTAGCCAATGTTTTTTTTTTTTTTTTTTGTTAGCTAGTTAGTACACTCACCGTCAGATCACACTTCACTGTTAGCCACCCCACTAGGGAATCGTAGCCAAGACCTAGTGTTGAAACGAGGTATCTTTCACTCAGTCTACCACTTGAGCTCCATAGTAGCCAACTTTGGATATAGGCTTTTTATTATTATGAGTCAACCTCTGCTGTGGCATAATGAATTATTTATAGCATCAGATGAGTCAAAAGATTGAAATAAACAAGTCTACAACTGTTTAAATAAGGATAACTTACTATAAATAGTAAATTTACTATTATAGTGTCATATGTGGTTTAGACACAATCCCATAGGATGAAGAGTTATAAGCAAACTAAAACTTATTATAAATAAAAATTGAAGTAAAAATAGAAATAAAGTGGATTTTCAATTGTTGATATGATGTAATCTTGCAAATTTAGCATGGGCAACCTGGATTGCTGGGTTGATTGGCTAAAGTAGCTTCTCCTACCCCAAAATCATATATGGTACGTCAAATAACTCATTCAATTTGCGAGATATGCTTGTTTTAAGGTTCTGATGGTCTTGATGACTTTCATCTCCGATTGGCCCTTCTTTCGTCTAGCATCTTGGATATGAAAGTGTCCACGACCCACTCTACACCACTCCATCTTCTCATACACAAATAAGACAAAACATATGTAGACACAATAAAAAATGTCCAATCAAAAACACACTATGCTGCACCGCACTGTGCAAGGTTGATCGCATGACATACCCTTAATTTTTAATACAATGAATTAATAATGGATTTTAACATACAAGTTTAGTTTTTATTAACAACTTTCTACTAAACTAAACACAATTAAGATAAATTATTTAACTAATACAAAAAATCAAATTTCATAAATATTTAAATCTATTTTAAAAAATATTTTTAATCCAACGTTGGATAAACCGTAGAAAAAAGTAAGGATAAAATTGCCTCATAGGTTTTATTTTGAACATACAACCCATCCAGTCTAGTGCCACACGTGTGTGATCCTATCGATACATTACCCTGCCACGTGTCCCATGAGAGCTGGCCCTACCATTCTACGCTTCTTTCAGATCCAGTGTATCATCTTCCGCGATACCATGCCAGAACAAGGAGAATGGAAAGTGGGCCCTATTCATGGTGGGGCCATGATGAACAGTTGATAGCTGTCCACAACCATAATTTATTTTTCTAAATCCACTGCCACATGAGTCAGCGTACTGGAAATTTCTTTAATTGGACGGTCCACTGAATAAAAAATTCTTCCCTGGTGAGAGCAGTTGCTGAATTTTGTTCTTTTGTACGCCACCAATTCAAAAGTTAGGATAAGATTGTTTTTATTTTGTAACCGTGGCCCACTTATATTCGAAATAAGAGATGAACGGTTTGGATTACGTAATCGTTGTGTCACCTGTACGGTGGATGGCTCCAGGAGTAAATAGTCCCGCGGACTTCACGTGTTCACGGAGAGTGAGTTGCAGGAGGTAAGCATTTCATTTTCAAGTAATAAAGCTTGTATGTACTCCGCACGTGCCAGCATGGCTCATGGGGAGTTTGTATGCATGCCACGTGTACAAATTCTCATATGTGTATCATTCATCACATTCTGCCAGAGTATCAAATATTTCCTCTCACTTTTTTAATTATACTCCCCTCTTGCCTAATCTTGATATGAAAATCAAGGGAGGTGATAGGATAGCAGCATCTCATACACAGAAAGGGATGTGTTAATTTGGACCATCCATCTATTTTCCATTAATGCTTGATAGCCAATGAGTAAAATACATTGATTGGATAAGCATGGCCATCTGATCAATGGGTCTTATAGCAATGACAAAAATAGAAATGGTTAATGGGCAACGTCATTAGTGGGTAAAGTAATGAAAGAGTAGTTCCCGTTTACTTGATTTAAACGGTTATTGCATGTGGGATGATCTTCCTAAAATAGGTAAATTATCTACTTTTATAATTGGATGGGCCTTCCAACGTGATGTGGATGGATGCTATTAAAGTGTATCTTCAATATTACGATCAATGAACTACAATAAAGGATTCTCCAATCAAGGTCCAGCTCTCCCAACTACAATCAAGGACTACGATCAAGGATTCTCCAATCAATACAGCCATTGTTTATATCTTTAGGTGATAGCCCTTTCATGTGTAATCTTTTATATACGGATTAAAATAATAACAATCAGCAAGCTCTCTCCCAACTCTCTCTCTCTCTCTCTCTCTCTCTCTCTCTCTCTCTCTCTCTTCCTTAGTTTTATCTTGGTATTAAAGCAAGGTTAGTATTTTTTTTCTTTCCCAGGGTTGATAATCTGGCTTAAATCAACGCCTGGTGATATGATTTGATATATATATATATATATATATATATATATATATATATATATATATATATATATATATATATATATTTTCTTCTATGCATCCACACCATTAATTACATTATTTGTTTTTGGTGAATTTTTTTTTTAATGGAGGACGACGGATCGTTCGTTGGAAAAACTGTTGTTGCACCTCTATCTTCTATGCAGCCCCTCGTAATTGAGAAAGAGAGTCCGACTCTCAAGATTACCACCGTCAAATTCGATGGAACCAATTACTTGACATAGGCAAGATCTGCGAAGCTCTATATTTCTGGACGGGGGAAGATAACATATATTATAGGGCCAGTTAAGGCACCAGATACATTAGACTTGGCAGAGGTTGAACGATGGGAATCAGAGAATTCAATTGTTATGTCTTGGTTACTTCATTTTATGAAGCCAGAGATTGGGAATACATATATGTTTCTGTAGACTGCAAAACAGATCTAAGATCTTGTGCAGCGGAGATATTCTCAGAAGAAGAATGCTTCCCGCATCTATCAGTTGGATGTGGAGACCTCTCAACTTAAGCAGGCGGAGAAGACCCTAGCGGAGTATTATAATACTCTTCGACAAAGATGGGAAGAACTTGATCAATATCAGACCTTCGATTGGGAAAGCCCCAAAGATGGAGAGATTTTTTCAAAGTTTATTGAAGAGAAGCGTGTATATCAGTTCCTTGCAGGTTTGAACCTGGAATATGAGACTGCTCGTGTGCAGATTTTGAGCAGAAAAGATGATTTTTTAATTTTAGGAGATGTGTATGCTTATATTTATTTCGAGGAAAATAAGTGTTACTTTATGGGCCAAGAAATGATCCAGCCTGGAGATAAAGCGGCAATGATTGTAAATAGACAGGGTTGGAGAGCATTAGTGACACTTACAGTATCATTGCCACCTGTGTTTCCTTCTCGCCTAAGTAAGAATTAGAAAAACTCCCAGCGTTTTTGTGACCATTGCAAGAAATATGGACATACCAAACAGTTCTGCTATTTTCTTAATGAGTTTCCACGGAAAGGGCTTACCTTGCCACAAGCGAATCAGAGTGCATTCTCATCGTCCACTCAAACAGCCTTTACTGCTGAGATTCCGGTTCAAAATCATGCCCCTCCTGCTGCACCATTTGATCGTGTTACTATATCTCGAGAAGATCTAGATCGATTCCGGGTCCTAATGACATAGTTTGACGAAAAGATACCTCTACTTTTGCACAGTCAGGTACATTTGCTTTAGCAAACACTGTCTCCATTGTTCCTTCCCAATCTTGGTTCATCGATGCAGGAGCATCTGATAATATGAGCGGTATGCCTTCTCTTTTTCGTGCATATTCTCTTTGTTCTGGTAGAGATAAAGTTCGGTTAATGGATGGATCTCTTTCTTCTGTTGCAGGAAAAGGACTCATAAATGTTACCCCCTCTCTACCATTTTTTGATGTGTTGCATGTTCCTCAACTCACTACCAATCTTTTATCTATCAGTAGCATTACACGGTCGTTGAATTGTAGTGTTATATTTTTTCCATCTTATTGTCGTTTCAAGGATCTGGTAACGAAGAAAACGATTGACAGTGGACGTGAAGCTAATAGTTTGTACATCCTCGATGATCCGCAAACTCCAAGTGTGCTTCAACCATGTGCATTGCAGGGTCAGCTCGTAGTAGCAAATAAACATCAGATTATGTTATGGCATAACCGGCTAGGTCACATTTCCTTTTCATTTATGAAACATTTGCTTCCAGCTTTATTTTCTGGTCAATTAGTTTCTGACTTTCAGTTTGAAATTTGTCAATTGTCCAAACATTGTAGATTACTTATCCCTTGAGTTCTAATAAAGTTAGTAGTTCTCCTTTTTTACTTATTCATTCTGATGTTTGGGGACTCGCTCCTATACCGTTTCTTTTGGGTTTTAGATACTTTGTGTTATTTATTGATGATTTCAGTCGTTGTACCTAACTTTTTCTTATGAAACGTAAAGATGAAGTTTATTACATCTTAAAAAAATTTATTACCATGGTTCAGACTCAATTTGATACAAAGATTCGTACGTTTCGTTTTAATAATAGAATTGAATATGCGAATTCTGGAATCCAAAAGTTATGTGAAGATTATGGTATTGAGCATCCAACATCTTGTGTTAGAACTCCACAACAAAATTGTCATTCAGAACCGAAGAATAGGCATATCCTTGATTTGGCTCATTCTATCTCCATTGTGATGAACGTTCTCAATTTTTTTTAGTTTGAAGCTATCTTGATAGCTTGCTACATTATTAACCGCACACCTTCTAGTGTGCTGAATTTTCAAACTCCTTATTCTATTCTTCGTCCTCGTGACACAAAATTTATTCTTCCACCCAAGATTTTTGGTTGTGTTTGTTTTGTGTAAGATTTGGGTCAAGAACGTCCCAAACTTGACCCAAAATCTCTAAAATGTATATTTTTAGGTTACTCTAACACACAAAAAGGATACAAATGCTATCATCCACCCAGTCGACGGAGGTTTGTTTCCAAAGATGTTTTCTTTTTTGAAAATCAGCCCTACTATTCTGGTCCAGTTTCTTTACAGGGAGAGTGGTTTGCCACTTGTCGTAACTGTGATGTCCAACTATCAGAGGTCCCTCTTCCTGTTGTCATCCCAGATCCGCCTGTATCCTCTTTAGAGTCTTCCATGTCACCTATGTCAGTTATACATCATGAACATACTACTGGTGACTCAGTTGTACATGAAGGACCACATAAGGACTTGCAGTTTTTGGAAAGAAGTCTTGCTTCACAACATTGTAACGTTTCTCCTGTATCAGATCAGTCCATGCCTTTCCTACCTGGTGAGCTAGAATCTTCTGATGTTCCTCCTCTTGCTTCAGACCTTGAGATTCCCATTGCTTTACGAAAGGGTAAAAGACAAATTTCTACTAAATATCATTTATCTACTTATATCACATATCATGTTATGTCACCATCTTATTGTGTGTTCTTAGCTTCTGTCTTTTCTATCACAATTTTCTCTATTATCCGTGAAGCAATGTCTGATCCTAAGTGGAAAGCTGCAATGGAGGAAGAAATGAGAGCTTTGACTCACAATGATACTTGGGAACTCATGTCATTACCCAGAGGGAAGAAGGCAGTTGGGTGCCGTTGGGTGTTTACAGTTACGCATAATTCAGATGGTACCGTGGATCAGTACAAAGTACGACTGATTGCAAAGGGGCACGCACAAACCTATGGGATTGATTATTATGACACCTTTGCTCCTGTTGCAAAGATAAATTCCATTCGTGTCTTACTGTCCTTGGTTGCAAATAGTGATTGAGAACTTCATCAATTGGATGTTAAAAATGCATTCCTTCATGGGGATCTTCAAGAAGAGGTGTATATGACTCCTCCACCTGGTATTTCGTTTCCTGGCCATGAAGGGCAAGTCTGTTTCTTAAAGAAATCCCTATATGGACTTCGCCAATCTTTTTGGGCTTGGTTTGACCGATTTAGTGAGGTGGTTATTGAGTTTGGATATCAACAAAGTGCAGCAGATTATACTCTTTTTATTAAACGCATTGGTGATAGTTTTACTGATCTTATTGTTTATGTCGATGACATAGTTATCACCGAAAATGATCCAATCGCCATTCAAGAGTTAAAGTCTTATCTTCGACATCGTTTCGAGATTAAGGACATTGGCCCTTTGAAGTATTTTCTTGGCATTTAAGTTACAAGATCAAAGTCAGGTATTTTTATCTCACAACGTAAATATGTCTTTGATCTTTTACAAGAGTATGACAAATTGGGATGTCGTCTAGCTGATACACCTATTGAGCAAAACCATAAGTTGGGTGATGTGGAAGGAGAGCCCCTTGTAGATGTCTCACAGTATCAACGTCTAGTTGGGAAGCTAATTTATCTCTTCCTTACTAGACCTGATATTACTTATGCTGTAAGAGTTGTCAGCCGTTTTTTGCATGCTCCTCGCTCAATTCATCTTGAGGCGGCCTTTTGTATTCTTCGTTATTTGAAGGGTTGTCCTAGAAAGGGTATATTGCACTATGTTGGGTGGTAATCTTATTTCTTGGAGAAGTAAAAAAAGCAGAGTGTGGTTGCTCGCTCTAGTGCCGAGGCTGAGTTTCGTGCCATGACACATGGTATTTGCGAGATGATCTGGCTATAGAAACTATTGCAGGAATTAGGAGTTCATGTTCCAATTCCAACAACTCTGTAATGTGATAATAAAGCGGCGATTAGCATTGCTCATAATTCAGTACATCATGACCGCACAAAACATATTGAAGTTGATCATCATTTTATTCGTGAGAAGCTACTTTCTGGGAAGATTTGTATGATGTTTGTTCCTACGACCGAACAACATGCGGATATTCTCACCAAAGCAGTTGGCACCATTCAGTTTCAGTTTGCGCTATCCAAGCTCGGTATGCTCGATATCTTCCAACCGGCTTGAGGGGGAGTATTAAAGTGTATCTTCAATACTACAATCAAGGATTCTCCAATCAAAACTATAATCAAGGATTCTCCAATCAAGGTCCAGCTCTCCCAACTACAATCAAGGATTCTCCAATCAATACAGTCATTATTTCTATCTTTGGGTGATAGCCTTTTCATGTGTAATCTTTTATATACGGATTAAAATAATAACAATCAGCAAGCTTTTTCCCAACTCTCTCTCTCTCTCTCTCTCTCTCTCTCTCTCTCTCTTCCTTAGTTTTATCTGATGCCCTCTTTGATATCATTTCATCACATGACTTGAGGAAAATAATTTTAAAATTGTAGGGCCTACCATGATGTTTATGTGTTATCCACATTGCCAATCCCATTAGCAAATCATTTTAGGGCATGAGAAAAAATGAAGTAAATCCAAGGCTTAAGTGGTTCACGCCAGAGGAAATAGAGAATTGATTGCCTACCATTGAAAACTTCTTAAGGGATTAAGAAGTTTTCTATCAAGTTGATATTTTTATTTTCCTTTATGCATGACTATAACTTTATAAACAAGTTGGATGATAAATAAACTTTATTGTAGACCCTAGGATGAAAATAGATTTCAATGATAGATATCTTTAGAACCATCGTTGTTGAGGTGTGGACCGTGGTACACTTGAGCTTTAGATATGACTCATTTTTGGACTCATGTCGTAAAATGTGTTGGAAAACAACAAATGGACAACGTGAATAAATCACATACATCATGATGGGATCCATAAATTTAAATCAGTATAAAGGAGGGTCTTTTTTTAAAGGACCCATTTTCAAGGCGAAAATCTTCATCTATTTTCATCTCCAACCAATACATAGAAAAAGTCATTGTTACCCATTAACTTGTATTTACCAAGGTAAATAAAAAATCAAACAGCCCCCTTATGTAAATGTGAATGGACCACTAAATTTAGTGGTCCGGAGTGCATCGCCAAATATCTATATGAAAATATCATTTTGAATGTTTCACATACAATTCCTACAAAACACTTTTAGCTAATATATCTTTGCATTTGGCTACTTGTAATCATCACACTAATTGCATCTATGTAATTAGACATTTTTATTATTTTTAGGATGTATTGCTTGCATGACATAGGGATGAACGTGATGAGGTCAAGCATCATCTCCCTCAAGAGGATAATTGTTCCGAATCCACGAAACTTCTTCGGACTCCTCACAGAGGCTTCTCGAATCTATGAGAAAGAAAGCAAGCAAAATAGAAAATAAATTCTAAAAAATTTGAAATTGATTAATGAATGAAATAAACGAGTTCACAACCTTTTAAATAGGGATACTAAGAAATGGGAGAGAAATCAGAAGCAAACTACAACTAAAACTCCTAGAATTCGCAACTTACTATAAATAGTAAACTTGCTATTTGTAGATGGTTGTGATGTCTACTAGTGTGCAAGGTTTTCGGCCAAAAATAATAAGTGTCCTATTTGACTTTACCAAGCTATTCTCCTAATTTTTCTAAGCTCTTTTTGCATTAGGCGCAACTCCTAAGGCCCAACGGATGAAGAGTTATAATCAAACTAAAACTTACTATTTATAGTAAAAATAGAATTAAAATAAAGAAATGACCGCCAATTCAGGGGTATTTCGCAAATCCAGCTTGCGCAACTCGGTCTAAGGTCCGACGGTCTGAATCACTTCTGTCGTTGACTGGGCCTTTTCTGATCCATCTTGGCCATAAAACTGTTCCCGACCCACTCTACATCGTTGCACCAAATATCAAATGCATCTTAAGCATTGAAAGGGATAGCATGGTGCACGTAATAGCCAAAAAAAAAGAAGAAGAAGCCATTGACCTAATTTAAAAATATAATTTAAGAAGGATAGATAGGTCTTAGAAC
Source organism: Magnolia sinica (assembly GCF_029962835.1). NCBI lineage: Eukaryota > Viridiplantae > Streptophyta > Magnoliopsida > Magnoliales > Magnoliaceae > Magnolia > Magnolia sinica. The sequence continues at coordinate 84,046,816 of NC_080582.1, forward strand.
TACTAATAAATAAGAGGCCCTTCATTTGTTATGAATATTGAACTTTTCTATTTGTAATCTATACATGAGGGGGCCATGGTTGGTTTATTGAATCCATTGATTCAATGGCCCCCACCATGCTTGAACCATGCCTGAAATATCTCGTCATTTGGTCAAACCTAACCTTTATATTGTTGCATGTAAATACATGGTTAAGAAGAAATGCACCAATAGTCTGTACTTGATGGGGAAAACACAAAAGATCTAATGGCTGGGATCTTCCATTTTAGAAGATTTTTTAATATGGTCGATCCATGATTGGGGCCATTAGATTAATGGATTGGATAAACCAACCATGGGCACCGCATTCTACAAACAGGCAACTCGGCCACAATAAATAAATAAATAGATAAATATTACACTGCATGAAACTGCCGGTTTGAAACAACTTGCAAGATATGGAGCATTCTTGAGTGATAATTCATTTTCCCTACAAATATAGAACAATAACAAACTCATTAACGGTCTGTTTGGATGCACCCCAAATTGCAAACCAAGTGGATATTTTGGTAGGATGTATGGTTATTTGTTATGCTGGGCGGTTTGGGTAGCAAGGAAAATGAGAATTGTATCATGTAGGATTTTCTTATTCATTTATTTTTATTTTTTTAATTCCCCAGTCAATATGTGTTACATTACAGTGGGACCCATAACATCAATTATTCTAATGATCACCAGATCATGTGCCTCGATCACTTGCATTCTTTTTGAGGAATTTCCAAGGATATTTTCAAAATCAGGAGTTTGATGCGTCTCATTCAAGAAAGTCTCATAGAAAACACCATATAAAGAAATAAACAAATTTTAAATTTTAAATAAATAGTAGTAAAAAAAGGAATATCATGGCATTATCGGAAAATTTTGGGAATATTATTGTGATATCATAGTAGTTCCTGAGGCATTTGAAAATATGGAGATCATATTTATAAACATTATTTTACAAAAATATATAGAAATGTTGCTGTATATTCAAAATCTTAGAGATATTATTAGGCTTTTTTCATTTGCCATCAGCATTCGGGACTTTGGTTTGTATGGATATATTTATAAAGAGAGGGGAAGTAGTTTCAAAGACATGGGAGAGATTAGAGAAAGTGGTTATAAAAAGATATTCTTAATATTTGGTTTTTCAATTATAATGGTAAATGACGGGAAATGAGTAAGGCTTATTTACGCTTGTAATTGTGTGTTGAAATCATGTATATTTGACTGCAATGATAATTTTGTTACGTTGTTTGTTTCACCTAAAAATTAGTGTAAAAATATTAATTTTACAGTGTGAAAATGTAACGGTTACAATTTATTTTACATACTTCCACTATAAGCATATCTGACTCTCTATTTATTAGCCATAAACAACCACCTCACGATGATAATGATGGCTGATTTTCTTTTCATTTAATAGATAATTGGAAAACCAAATAGGCCCTTAAATCAGTAATCATATAATGATGCTGTGAGAAGTTTTCGACTTCAATTAATTTATTACAGCGTGAGAAACTAAGCTGCGCATGTCGTTGTCCGAATATCCAACTCCATTTTTGTTCCTTGTCACATGGGATGTGAATGTTTAAATATTATACTATCTAATAAAAGGTGGAGAAAAACATTGCAATGCAAGTGAAGAAAGAGAGAAAAAGTAGTTTGCAAGATGTGGGAAAGAGAGGAGTTCGAGAATGGAGAGTTTTCACATTTTAAATTATCTAAGTGCTCTTTATATTGGTTTAAAACTAGGTCAGGCCTTCATTTTGAACTGGTCCACCTGGGCCTAGTGAAAGTATTGATTTTTCTGGCTGAGGCCTGACCGTCGCCAACCTTATTTAAAAGGCTTTGATTATCTTACATGATGCATACTTTCAGGAGTTTGCAAAACTAACCTAGCACAAAAAATCGGCTTTGGTCACTCTTTGTTTTGAATAGTAGAAATCAATACAAGATTAGATAGGTCGGCAGGTCTTCGGAAACATTTAATTTGGATTGTTGGACCTTTTTTTTTTCCAACAATTCATTTTTTGAGTTACAAGTCATATGAGTGGACCGACATTATTTTCGGTTCAGTTACAAGTTTCACAAGTGGATTGAGATTATTTATTATTCATTGCATGTTCATAGTTTATGGGCAAATGTGGTGGTTGCTGTTGCAGTGGTGGAGATGGCAGGGGCCTGGGCAGGGTTGATGAGGATGGTGGTGGGATAGGTTCCTGGATAGCGTAAGGGTAAGGTTGGTCTTGATGGATTTGGGTGGTGATGCTAGGCATGAAGGCATGAAGAGCACCGACAATCATTTGAAGGGTAAGGGCTAAACGACAATGAGATTAAAGGGTCACAATGACAGTGGAAAGAGCTGTGACAATGTATAATAGAGAGAGAAAAGGTCTGAATATATAATAGACAAATTAGATGAACTGCTCTAATACCATGATAACACACTAATTTTGAGAATTCTTCTATGTTTCCATAAACATTGCTTTGTTTCAAATAAGATTTAAATAATGGAGTACAAAAATAATGTATATACATAGAAAATAATAAACTTAGATATATATGAAATATATACTTAAATAGAATCATCTATATAGAATGACTTTTTTTTTTTTTATAATTATTTTTATTTTTATTTTTTATAACTATAATATCTTACCTGAAGAAAGACGATCAAATCACTAACGCATGAACCATCGAGCATGTGGACAACACATTCTTAAAAAACCAATAGTTGGGCCATGTTTGTATTAAAAAGAAAAAAAGAACAAAGAAAAAAGAAAAAAAAGAAGCAATTTTTGGGCATTGTTAAAAGATCATCTTCCTGCTAGAAGAAGAGATTGTGAAATAATAACACTCAAGCGTCCATTCATTGTGAAATCATGAATGGACGGTTGGACCTACTGTAGGTAGGTTAGCCCCAAAATCAGATTTTAGTTGGACAATCCTGACCTATGATTTCTAGACATTTTGTTGAATTTGAACCTTTTCTATTTCCTTCTTAACCCTCTATTAGATTTGATTCTTGACCCAACTTCGCCAGCCTGCTCCTCTGCCTCAATGGTGTTTAGTAATCAGCTAAGCTAGGATGTATTACTAGGCCTTTTGCATACCCAACCCAGGCCCATCTTAATATTTATCGAGCTGGAAATCCCTACAATGGCCCATCCACAACCATCCTGCCTCGTGAGGCTGAAAGTCGTGCGGGTTTGGTCGGGTTGGTGCTCAACCCTATCCCAACTAAAGGTTCTGATAACTCAACCCTAACCCAATCCAACCCAACCTCGGGTTGGCAACTCTCAACCCAAGACCAATCCAAGCACGCTCGGTCGGGTTGGTCACGTGGATACATGCCAATATCTTTGTTAATACATTAGTCTATTAGATTTCAATACACGTCTTATTTTTTGTACCTATGATTTTATTAATTATATATAATTATTTATAGTAAAGAACTTCATTTAAAAAAAATAAACAATCCATACGCAATTATAATTAATAAGTAACTTATATATCGATCGGGTTCGGGTAGGGTTGGGCAACCCAAGACCTCAATCCGAACCCGGCCCAAGTTTTATTGGGTTGGTGTTTGTATAGCCCAAGCCCGAGACTGAACCCAATACATCCTGCCCGAGCCCTACCCAATGTTGGGTCGGTCGGGTTGAACCCGCCCGACTTTCAGACCTATTGCCTCATCGTCACCTAAATCCTACCCAATCTGGTATGGGCCCGAGTCGATATCCGAGTCTTTCCGGCCCACCTTCACCTTGGTTTGTTCAGCTGCCTGCTTACACCAACTGCAATCGGCCCACGACTGCTACTGTTGTCACACATGCGTGAGATCTGGACCGTTCATGATGAAGGTCTGTGGTGAATGTGTCTAGGGTAAAAGATAACTTCATCCACTCACTGATCAGGTGCACTTCATTTGTATGAAAAAAAAATGGTTGAAAGAAAGGAAAACCGACGGTCTACATTCAACACAGTTGCATGGCCCACCTAAGAGAAAGCCCATTTTTTGTTATCTTTCATCGAACCAGTTAATCAGGTATAAATCATTAGGATGGAGTGAAGGTTCAAAATCAGTCCGATTGAAAGCTCAAGCGAGCCACACCGCATGAATTTAGAGGTTTTGAGAGCAATTATGCACTTTCACATTGATGTGGTCAATGGAGTTTTCTATCAGCTGATCTTCCGTGCATGTACGGTTCAAATAAATGTTATCGCCTGATGGATGGATTAGATTTACATAAACAACATGGCGAGGGGCATCCGTATGTGTGTTTTTCTCGCTGCCTAAAACATGTCTCGTGGACAATTTAGTCCGATTAATTCTCCCGTACAGAATAGGGACCGGAACCAAGATATGTTTTAGGTCAGTGCCCAAGCTCGTGGGCCCCACATTGTACATGTAATATCAACTCCGTCAATATGGTTCTATCATCAATTTTAGGCTGTGGGGCAAAAAACCAGCGTGATCCAAAACTATGGTGGGCCACAGCACAGGTGAAAATGGGGATGGGATGCCAACCATAGGTTTTGTGTTCAGGGTCTCCATTGTGTTTTTATTTGATCAAATTCATTAATAAGGTGTAACTCACCTGCATGAAGTTAACAAAAAAAAAATAAAAAAAAAAAAAGGAAAAAGAAAAAAAGAAAAAAAAAGACGTGAGTCAAAACTCTGGTGGGTCCACCATGTTATACATATGAAATCCACTCTGTCCATTAAGAGCAAAAAAATATCTTATTTTTATTGTACATACAAACGATCATATTCTAGACAAAAACCTCATATGGGCCATGATCAATGTGAAAAGTATAAAACTGTGTCTAAACCCTGAAGTTCCTGTGTTGTGGACTGGATGAGGCTTGGATGAAGCTGATTTTTGTTTCTTCCCTTCGTCCTTGTAATTCATCCCTGGTGAACGGGTTTGATGTATGTGTCTTGTTCAGGCGGTCCATCCATTTTACCAACTCATTTTAGGACATGAGCCAAAAATTTTCAAAGTTTAGGCGGACCGCACCACAAAAAGAGGGGGCTAATAACGTCCACTGTTGAAACCTTATTAAAGCCCAAGGTGATGTTTATTTGTCGTCCAAGCTCTTCATAAGGTTACACAAACATGGATGACACCAACATGGATGCAGGAAAAACACAAATATAAGCTTAATCCATAAATTTTATGGGTCCTAGGAAGTTTTCAATTGTAGGCATTTAACTTCCACTTCTTCCTATGGTGCGGTTTACTTGAGCTTTAGATACGCTTCAATTTTGGTCTCATTCTCTAAAATGAGCTAGAAAAATAGATGGACGAAGTGGATAAAACAAATACATGATTGTAGGCCCACGCAGACTTTCCTCAATACGCAATCGGCTCTAAGAACCCATTAGACGCAGGGATGAACGTGATGAGGATAACTAATCTAAATCCACGGAGCTTCTTTGGACTCCTCACAGAGACTTTTCGAATCCACGAGGAAAGAAAGCAGAAAATAGAAATAAATTCTAATAAATTCAAAATTGATTAATTGATGAATAAAAACGAGTTCACAACCCTTTAAATAGGGGTACCAAGCAATGGGAAAGAAATCAGAATCAAACTACAACTGAAACTCTTAGAATCTGCAACTTACTATAAATAGTAAAGTTACTATTTATAGATGGTCGTGATGTCTACTAGTGTGCAAGGTTTTCGGCCAAAAATAGTAAGTGCCCTATTTGGCTTTACCAAACCGTTCTCCTAATTATTCTAAGCTCTTTTCACGTTGGGCGTAACTCCTAAAGCCCGACGGATGAAGAGTTATAATCAAACTAAAACTTACTATTTATAGTAAAAACGAAATTAAAACAGGGAAACGATCGTCTAACCAGGAGTTTTTCGCAATTTCGGGCTGCGCAAATCGGCATAGCCGGGTTGGTTGGCTTCAGTAGCTTGTTACCCCAAAATCATATATTTTACGTCAGATAACTCATTCCGAATTGCAAGATACGCCCGATGGTCTGGATCACTTCTGTCATCGACCGGGCCTTTTCTGATCCATCTTGGCCATGTAACTGTCCGCGACCCGCTCTACAACAGTCTCCTCCACTTCAAAAGAACTCGTCCTTGAGTTCTCGTCATACTCTGGTTCATGATACTCGGTCAGGTCCGCGACATTGAAAGTCTGTGAGATTGACATGTCATCTGGAAGATCAACAATATAAGCGTTGTCATTGATCTTTCGAATGATTAGGACGGGTCCAATCTTCTTATTTTTCAACTTGTTGTACGTCCCGGTCGGAAATCTCTCTTTGCGCGGATGGACTATAACGCGATCGCCCACCTCGAACACTTTTTGTCGCCGATGCTTGTCCGCTTGTTCGTTGTACTTCTCGTTCGAGGCATGTAGCTTGGTCTGCACTTCTGCATGGATGCCCATGATCTTGTCTGTCATATGTTCTGCTGCAATGCTCGTGCCTGGGTGCTTGCATAGAGGGACCAAGTCAAGTGTGTGGCGAGGCACTTGTCCGTAGATAATTAGGAACGGTGATCTCCCTGTCGAGTGGTTCACCATGTTGTTGAATGCAAACTCTGCTTGGGACAAGGACAAATCCCACTGCTTCAATTTTTCTCCTGAAATACAGTGAAGAAGGTTCCCAATGTGCGATTCACAACTTCGGTCTGCCCATCAGTCTGTGGGTGGTAAGCACTACTGAATTGAAGTCGTGTATCGAATCGATTCCATAAAGTCCACCAAAAGTGGCTAATGAACTTCGTATCAGGATCGAAAGTAATGGTCTTGGGAACCCGGTGTAGCCAAACGACCTCCCTGAAAAATAAATTTGCCACGTGTGTTGCATCGAGGGTCTTCTTGCATGAGATAAAGTGCGTCATCTTTGAAAAATGATCTTCCACCACGAACACCGAATCCATGCCGCATTGTGTTCGTGGGAGACCAAGCACGAAGTCCATTGATAAATCCTTTCAAGGACTGTCAGGCACAGGTAACGGGGTATAGAGGCCCGTATTCTGAGATTGTCCCTTAGAGGTCTGACAAACATTACAACGTTGTACGACTTTTCCCACATCACGTATTAACTACGACCAGTAATACCACTCTTCCACAAAAGCTCGCGTCTTATCTCGCCCCAGTTGTCTACCAAGGCCACCTCCATGTAACTTTTGAATAATCTGCTCCCTTAGAGAACTTTGGGGGATGCACAATCAATTCTCTTTGAAGAGAAAATCATCCTGTATATGAAGGTCACTGGGGTGACCTTCTTGACACTTCATCCAAGAATCTTTGAAGTCCTCATCCTCGGCATACAGCTCCTTAAGACAGTCCAATCCGACTATCTCGATGCTCATTGTAACTAGTAGTGATGCACGACGACTAAGTGTATCAGCCACCTTGTTCTGCTGCCCTGAATTGTGCTTCAGAACGAACGTGAATTCCTATAAAAACGTAACCCATCTAGCATGCACACGATTCACGTTAGTCTGACTATTAATAAACTTTAATGCTTGATGATTAGTATACAAAACAAACTCTCTTTGAATCAGATAATGCCGCCAATGTCGCAGCGCCTGAACAACTGCGTACAACTCAAGCTCATAGGTCGACCACTTCTTTTGAGCTTCGCTGAGCTTCTCGCTGTAGAAGGCTACCGGCTTGCCTTCCTGTGATAATACTCCTCCAATTTTGACGTATGAAGCGTCACACTCAACCTCAAACAATTTATCAAAATTAGGAAGCACCAAGACCGGTGTTATAGACAAACGATACTTGATCTCATGAAAGCTCTTATCAACTTTATCGGTCCACTAGAACGGTCCTTTTTTCATGCAATCTATTATAGGCGCGACTATGGTGCTAAAATCTCACACAAATCGACGATAGAAAGTCGCCAACCCGTGAAAACTCCTCACCTCATGAATGTTTGTCGGGATTGGCCATTCCGTAATAACTCGCACCTTTTTATCGTCCACACGAATGCCTATGGACGTTACAACAAATCTTAGAAACAACAGGCTGTCAGTTAAAAAACTACACTTCTTCAAGTTGAGGTACAACTTGTTAATTTGTAGGACCTGTAGCACCTGCCTGAGATGTTTCTTGTGCTCCGCCTCATCCTGGCTATATATCAATATGTCATCAAAATATACTACCATAAATCGGCCAGTGAACGGTTTTAGAACTTGAATCATCAAACGCATAAAAGTACTTGGTGCGTTCGATAGGCCGAAGGGCATGACCAGCCACTCATACAACCCTTCCTTAGTCTTGAATGTCGTTTTCCACTTATCACCGGGTCGAATACGAATCTAATGGTACCCGCTCCTTAGATTTAGTTTATAGAATACCTTGGCCCCTTCTAACATATCGAGCATGTCATCCAACCGTGGTATTGGGAACCGATATTTGATGGTAATTTTATTGATTGCTTGGCTGTCGACACACATGTGCCAGCTTCCATCTTTTTTGGCGTTAATAATGCTGGTACGACACATGGGCTCATGCTCTCTCAAGAGACTTTTACGGATCAATTCCTCTACTTGCCCCTGAAGTATCTCACACTCCTTCGGACTCATCAAATAATGAGGGCGATTGGACAGGCTAGCCCCAAGGACGAGGTCTATGTGATGTTGGATGTCCCTCATGGAGGGCAATCCATCAGGTAAATCCTCAGGCCAGACTTCTTTGAATTCGTTTAACAACAGTCTTAAACTTGGAGGAATGTTTGATGGTTCCTCTTCATCGCCCTTCACTACTACGGCGTATACCTCGCCAGTTTCCTTCGATTCTTCCATGAAATCCCGAATGGTCAAGAGAGAACTTCCCTCCACTTTAGAAGCTTCAGGGTGGTTCTCTGGTGCCATAGGGGCAAGGATTATTTTTCGACTATCCTTAACGAAGACGTAGACATTATCTCGTCGCCGATGGGTCGCATCACGGTTCGACTGCCAAGGTCGACCGAGTAATATATGACAAGCTTCCATATCGACCACGTCACAAAGTATTTGATCCTTATAATTTTTACCAATTGAAAATGAGATAGTGCATTGTTCAGTACCTTGGTCTCATTCGCCTTATTTATCCAGCCAATTGAGTATGGGGAATGATGTTTCATCGTTGGTAGCCGCAACTTGTCCACCATTACTCTCGAAATGATGTTTTCGCTACTACCACTGTTTATGATCACATCACAGACCTTCCCGTTGACGGTGCACCAAGTATGAAATATATTGTGTCGTTTTGGATGTAATTCCTTTCGTAGGGCATACAGTAATCGCCTCACAATTAGAAATTCGCCACGATCCTCGCCCATCACTTCATCACCATCTGTTATTTCTTCAGTGGTTTGTTCATGTTCATCAAAGCGATGGCCTTTTTCTGCGGCCTCATCTTCAGTGCCCCTTCGTTTATAGTCAAGTGCGCTGTGAGACGTTGAGGACAAGTGTTTGATAAGTAGCCTGGTTGGCCACAGCGGTAACAATTGTTTGACCTTGGACGAGTATAAAGATTTGAAATCCTACTCGGACCCTCGTATCTCGGTTTGCGGTTGTAGGAAGTTGAGGTACTAGATCTTTTCCTCGTAGCAGCATTGGATCCTGCGTGGGACATGTTATGGGGGGTCGATTTGAAGGATATGGACGAGCAGGAACTCTTGCAAGTTATGTTTCTGCCCTACCCGCCAATTGAACTGCTTCATCTACGGTCCCGACTGGGTACATCTGAACTCGATCCTGAATTATTCGTCGCAACCCACCTATAAATCGTGCCACCTTTTGTGACTCAGATTCTGACAGATCGTTTCGTGTAGCCAACCGTTCAAATTCTTCAGTGTAATCTGTGACAATTCGATTTTCTTGTCTGCAATTTTGATATTGCTGGAATAATATCTGCTCATAATCACTGGGGAGAAATCGTGATCGAAGAAGACGTCTCATCCGTGGTCATAATGAGATAGGCGCCTTGTTCTGGTGGGCTCGTGAGAGTTGTAATTGTTCCCATCATGCAGAAGCACTAGTTTTTAATTTAAACGCTACCAATTTTATCCTTTTATGATCTGACACATCCATGTAATCAAAATATCTCTCTATTTTATCTTGCCAATCGAGAAAATCTTCTATACGTAATAAACCGTTAAAACTAGGAAGTTCAGCCTTACCTCGATAGTCTCTTTCAGCACGATCTAGATGATCACCTCCATGGATTGGTCGTCGAGCAAAACCCTCATTAAGGTCATCACCACTAGAACTTGAATCATCTGGTGTAGCCCTACGGTTTGCCACTGGTAGTACTCTACGAAAATCAGGGTTGTGTCGTACAGCCACCATGGGTGGTGGAGCACCGCCTAGGGCTCGGAGCGGAAGTAGCTCATCCGCAAGACGGTCGAGAGTTGCCTGCAGCCCTTGCATGGTCAACTGTCTCTCCCGGTGAAAAGCTTCCATTCTTTTTGAATGATAACGAATCCCTAAATCACCGTCCATAGGATTTTGATTCATACCATCGTTGTTTGCCATCGGCCTGAGGGGAATCCTCGCTTTGATACCAATTGACGCAGGGATGAACGTGATGAAGATAACTACTCCGAATCCAAGGAGCTTCTCTGGACTCCTCACAGAGACTTCTTGAATCCACGAGGAAAGAAAGCAGAAAATAGAAATAAATTCTAATAAATTCAAAATTGATTAATTGATGAATAAAAACGAGTTCACAACCCTTTAAATAGGGGTACCAAGCAATGAGAAAGAAATCAGAATCAAACTACAACTCAAACTCTTAGAATCCGCGACTTACTATAAATAGTAAACTTACTATTAATAGACGGTCGTGATGTCTACTAGTGTGCAAGGTTTTCGGCCAAAAATAGTGTCCTATTTGGCTTAACCAAACCGTTCTCCTAATTATTCTAAGCTCTTTTCATGTTGGGCGCAACTCCGAAAGCCTGACAGATGAAGAGTTATAATCAAACTAAAACTTACTATTTATAGTAAAAACGAAATTAAAACAGGGAAACGACCGTCGATCCAAGGGTTTTTCGCAATTCCGGGTGGCGCAACCCGGCATAGTGAGGTTGGTTGGCTTCAGTAGCTCGTTCTACCCCAAAATCATATATTTTACGTCAAATAACTCATTCCGGATTACAAGATACGCCCGATTTAAAGTTCGATGGTCTGGATCACTTATGTCGTCGACCGGGCCTTTTCTGATCCATCTTGGCCATGTAACTGTCTGCGACATGCTCTACATAACCATTGGACAAAGCGGACAAAGCGTATATTACGAATATACAGCATGGTGGCCGCACCACCCAAATGACCAAAACAACCATGCACCAGATACTCATCATTCACACTGCCATAAGCATTTTAGTCATTTGGGTCACCTTCTTTTCCCAAAATATTAGAAAGATTCCGTCAACTTCCCTCCTAAAAGACAAGACAGGCTATAAACGATTCCCCATCTCCCCTACAACCTTAATTATTACATACAGTGGCCCACCTACACTCTCCATTATTTACATAATCTTAACCGTAGGATCGATTTCCTCGATCAAATCCCAGCCAAGCATTCTGGAGGTGGGACCCGGTTTCTGGCCTTATCAGTGCAATAGTCGTAGACCATGTGATTTACTCGGACCCACCTGTACTTTCGGGCTTGGATTGGATTGAGCTGCTGATACAATGGTCCTTCCCACCAATTATTGAAATTAGTAGTGCAGCCGGCTGGACCGGGGACGGTGCAACCTTCGATGTCGAAATCCTTGTAGTAAGCGTAGAAGGGGGCCTTGCTCCAGTCAATCTTTTCCAGCCCTCCACGTGTGGCCCAGTTATCTGCGTCCCAGAGGGTCGAGTAGATTCCCATTGGCTGTGATTTGGGATATGGTACGCCCCTTGCCTCGTTGTTCTTGAAGACCCTTATCGGGACATCGTCGACGTAGAACCTGCAAATCCAACGGTTCTTATTGGATCTTAGATAATTGAGAAGTTTTTCCTTATTAGACATTGAAATTCTAATTATCTTTCCTATGTTCTGTGCACTTGTGCTACTATATTTTAAGTGTCAATAACCAGTGGCTACTTCGATCTGTAGTTCCTAGGCTCCCATTGGCTGAAAGCTGTGGGACCCACTTGTTGTTTTCAGCTGGGGTTCCATGGAAATCATGGAGGAATCCAATCATGTCAAGTTGGGGTTCACATTCAATGACTACCGTCCATTTTCTATTATTTGAATAGAAAAAAGGGTCCTATACAGAAAGTCTAGAGACATGCATGTCAGTCTATGATTAAAGAGTACGGAAATTTAGTAAGTTCGATGGTAGTGTGTCTACGTCACCAGGTTCTTTGGACCCCACGATGATATGGGTTATATCCACACTGTCCATCCATCTTCCCAGATCATCTTAGGGTGTGGGCCAAAAAGTTAGGCAGATCCACAGCTCAAGTGAACCACACCACAGAAAGCAGCATGATTGAATGCTACCATTGAAAATTTCTTGGGGCCCACAAGTTTTGGATCAAGCTCATATTTGTGTTTTCCTTTACATGAAAGTCTTAAAAACCTCGTGGGACCACAGTAGTTTCGGATCAAGTTGATATTTGTCTTTTCCTTTCATCAATCTGTCTAGGATGGGTGGATGATAAATACCATGGTGGGCCCTAGAAAGTTTTCAACGGTGGGTGTCGTATTCCCCGCGGAAACGGATTGGCTACTCCCCCTGACACTGGCCATCTCTGTGGGCCCCACCATGATATATGTATTTCATCCATGCCGTCCATCTATTTTTCAAGATCATTTTATAGTATGAGACCAAAAAATGAGATATATCCCAATCTCAAGTGGGCCACATTACAGGAAACAGTATTGAATGAGCATCGAGCACTAAAAACCTTTTGGGGCCATAAAAGTTTTGGATCAAGCTGATTTTTGTTTATTTTCCCTTAATCTGGGCCTGTAAGATCTAATCAACAGATTGGATGTCAAATAAACAGTACAGTGGGCCTAAGGAGGATATTAATGGTGGATATCCAATCGCTATTATTTTCCTGTGGTGTGGTTCAACTGAGATTTATATCCCTCTCATCTTCCGGATCAACCCTAAAATGATCGGTAAAAATGGATGAACGGAATGGATGAAACACATACATCATTGTGGAGCCCACAGAGCACCGACCATCAGCCACAGGATGGTGGCAGAGGAGTAGCCAATCCGTTTTCATTCCCCACTGCTTCCCGTGGTATAATTAGGGGTGTACATGGAGGCGAACCGAGACCGGCTCGACTCGGCTGGGCTACTAGCTGACCTCAGCTTGAACTGGGCTTAGCTTGGTCCTCAAGCCCAACTGGCCGACCCGATTCCAGTCAACAGCTCAATAGCTCAGGCCGGTTCAAGCAGAGGATCAAGCCGAGTTTACCTGTGCAGCATTTTCACAAACACCTAAAATGTATCTGAAAAATCTCACTGTATTTAAGACACCAACAATGATTTGTACAGGTATTTTATCAAACACCATCTAAACAATATAAAAATTAAAAAAATGGGTATTAGTTTCATATACATACCTTCCTTACTACGGGCCACATTTCGTTGGGTCATTTCATTAAACACTTGGTAGCAATATCAATATCAAAGTAACCAAGTCACTGAACAGGTTTGATCCGAGTTTGATTCAAGCTAAGTTCGATCTAAACTCATTTTCGAGCTCAAAAAAAAAGCTCTACTGCACTTGAACACAGCTTCCTTTACATGGAAGTCTTAAAAACTTCTTGGGACCATGGTGGTTTTGGATGAAGTTGATATTCGTCTTTTTTCCTTTCGTCAATCAGCCTAAGATGGGTGGAAGATAAACACCATGATGGGCCCTAAAAAGTTTTCAACGGTGGGTGTCATATTCCCCACTGCTTTCAGTGGTACAATCCACGTAAGCTTTGGATATTCCTTAATTTTGGACCATATCTTAAAATCATCTTGCAAAATTGATGGACGGTAAAGATATACTACATATATCTATGTGGCCCCACATAACTTGGTGATGCCAACACACCACAGAATACGCTTCCGAAAAGTAGGTGGTGAAAAACAGACATAACCAAGATAATTGTGCATTGCAATTAATCTCGTCAACGCCTGGTTAGATCTGACTGCAGCGATGAGATATGGGGCCCACCAACTTGACTTCATAGCAGGTGATGGGACATGCAGGAATCCGTGCTTCAGCACTGTACGATCACGAGAAAAAGAAAAGAAGAAAAAAAAAGAGAGGAATTCTCTATAATTGCTATAGATTAAGCTTATATATGAATTTGAAACGTATTCATAAGAAATTTATTTACATGCATATGGAACTCTGAGTGTTTTCGGATGGTTTTCCATCATTGTCCACCTGATGGACGGGTTGGATGGCATTCAGACGCTATGGTGGGCCTATTAATATGTGTTTTGGGCAACAGCCTAACAAAACGGTGGGCCTTCTAATGGATGGCCTGGATCAAGAGTGTATTCATGGATTGGATTCGATGAAGGTCAGTGAAGATTAACGGTTGATATCTATAGTTTTAGGCATCAATGACCCATTTTCAGATTTCTGCAATATTGTATCCAAAATAAAACCTATATCAATCTTGTTTTTTCTGATTTTTTTTTGGGAAATTAGAAATATGTAAAAGCATTAATAGGCTGATTGACTATGGAAATCTATACTCATTCATCCATATGTGACATAATCTACTGGCCTCCTAAGTTCTAACCTCTCTTGAGTGAACAGTTGCTGGTTGAATCTCGATCGTCGACTCTTTAACTATCCATTCGTGCGCCATCCATTATATAAGATCATTGCAACATTTTGGATTGTGGCCAATAAAAAAGTGGAGCCCACGGTTTGGACGGTTTAGATCAACGTACACATATGGTTTGGATGTAATACTGATACGGACTCTTTGGTAAATTCTGAATTTACCAAAGGGTCCATATATCAGAATCACATCCAACCCATCCCAAAGGTACAACCCAACATGGTGATCAGAAGTATGAAAAATCAGGCCAATCCCATCATCGGGTGGGCCACACGTGGAATAGAAGACTTTTTGGTGGCATACATTCCTTTTATTGAGTGGCCCACTGATTGGATTGGCCTGAATGATCATCATGGTAATTACATTTTGAGATTTCGAAAAGCAAAATAAGTCTAAGGCATTGCATGATAAAAGAGTTCTTAATGAATTTTGTAGTAAAATCTCAGCCTATAATCATATTTCCTTATTTTAGTTGCATAGATCTACATTGTGAGTATTGCCACTTGAACATAGATGTTAATTGAACGGTAATGGCCAATGGTGTAGGTTTAAACTGCGTTTGAAAAACTGATGTCCTGGCGAGTTTGCTTCTCTAAATGGTGTAATACTCCATCAGGTGGGTCACACATGATCATCAATTTAGATCAGAAAGTTGGATTATTAAGATCGAGCGATTCAATAGGACTCACTACAATTGTGATCATTGTAAATAGGTTTGAGGCAGGACGCTTGAACCATATTACTTATTTATAATTATTAAGTGTGATGAGTAAGCTTTTACTCCTATTTCATATAAATAGATGTATTAGTCCCCTCACCAATATAAGAGAGGAAACCCTGGTCTAATTGAAAGTTCTCCTATTTGATTTTCAAGTGCACCGGTAAATACCAGGTAAAAAGGTAATAATTATTTCCCTGTATATTTACAACATAGCTGATTTGAAAAGATTACAGAATATATATGGGTCTTACTGTGATGCATTTCGCTCATCCACACTGTTCATTCATTATGCCATTTGAATTTATAGTATGAGCAAAAAAATAAGGTATATCTAAAACTCAAGTGGACCACACCATACGAAAAAGGGAATCAAATACTTACTATTAAAAACTTTGTGGGGTCACTGTTTCTTTTGGTGTGGGCTACCTGAGTGTTGTATCTGCTTTATTTTTTGTCTAATGCTTCAAAATATTGTAGTAAAATAGATGGATGGAACGGATATATCATATACATTACCGTACCATTCAAAAATTAAAATTATCTCTTTTGAACTAGTTTTAATGGCACAAACACTTATAAATTTTCAAACACGGTAAACCGTAATAATTACCTATTTCCAGTGTATTTACACTGGCTTTGAAAAAACAAACAGGCTCTAAATGTGTGAGGTGTGAAAGATCAAGATTTCTACCAGTTACATTAAGGAATTGGGAATGTCTTTCCAACCCCCTATACTTTAAGATTAAAGCAATGAATCTCCATCATTAATGCATAAACAACCTGTCAATTCCACGTTTCATATCTAATAAATGGAACAATCTAGACCGTTGCTTGATGGAAAACCGATGGTCCACATGACACATAGTCCACCCTAAACATGACATGGGTTTCTTCTAAATGCTTTAATCTCATCCATCCATTAATTTCAACTTATTAATTTCAACTTATTAATGAAGAATTAAGAGAAGCGGTTCTGAAATGCTTACACAATTTGGCGTCGATTCCACAAGATGGAATAGGTGTGGAATTCGACAGACGGGTCGAACCAAAGGTTCACCCGCTGCTCTCGGTCCCCCTTCCCATGTGCAAACACGTTCGTTTGGACTGTATATGGCTGGCCAGATCGATTACCCAAAAACTCAAAATCCAATTCGTCGCGAATCTCTTTTGTGTCTGAATTCAGCTGCAAAAAACCCAAAATCCATTTTTAGCTAATCAATTAATCAAAATATCAGATTGAATTTTTGATTAGTGGTCCACTTAAAGTTCATAAAATGGTGGAAAACGTACATAAAATGCAGTGACGGTCCCTGCAGAGTCTCCTGGTATGAGCTTGATTTTCATACTAACACGGCCGAAGACGTACTTTCTATTCGAAGCGAATCCGCAGCCTTAAGTTGTGAAAAATGCAACAGGATTAGGAAGAGAGAAAGATAAAGAAAGTGATAGAAGTGTGTTTTAAGGGGAAGAAGGTTTCAGACCTGATGACCGGTCCAGCAGGAGCTGAATGGCTATCCCATTTTCCATTTGCTTGATGTGGGATTCGGCCCATGTGACGCGGAAATCTTGTATGAATGTGGCCGGCTTCGCGATCGACGGTTGGATGAGCATCAAGCCAAGGGAAAGAGAGAAGATGAGGAGAAAGATGGCTTGGTTTGCCATTTTCGTTGTGGGCACGAGAAGGATGAATTACTCAGTTAAATAGCTCCCATACAGGGCTGTGTTTCTGGGACGACGTTGTGGTGTGGTCTCGAGACCACCGTAAACATAAGAGTCAGTGTCTGGTGTGCGTTTGGTACAAGTTACTTAATATCTCGAGGATTATAACCACCACCATCATGTACGTCAGTTCATATTCGCAAATCATGGGCCGCATTGCTGATGGGCCATGGAATCCAACATAGAGTGGGTGATCCAAACTTTCCATTGAATCGGTGCCCATCAAACGGATGGTTGTGAAGAAAATCGTCAGTGATCAGATTTAACTAGCTGAATCAGATGGGTAATGTTGCCTACTTATTAGGTTCTATTCACGGCACGTCAGCATCGTCATCTCTGTGGAATGACGTGGGTTAAGCTGCCACTTGTGTGACAAACTCACAACGTAGGCCGACTGCATTATTCACGGGGCATACAACTGTGCAAGCTCGCAAATGAAAGGTAAGAAACTAAAATGAGCTCCCTTTCACCGTCCACGTTTTAAGTCTGATCGATCTGATGGATGCGGTCAACCGAAGGATGTAAATCAGCGGCTGCAGGGGCCACAATTTGGACGGCTCGGATGGACCTTCAAAATGGTGGGTCTGCTTCTGGCACTGCTGCACAGGCGGCTGAGAGCCGACAGCTTTGTTGGAGTGGGAATTTATATGTACTCGGCGTGCGTATGACGCGCGATACGGACGCGGATTAGATACTGACAGGTCGAGTAGCGTGTCGGCTACTGAAGTGACGTCACTAAGTTCTATGGGCAGTATGAGTTGTATCCACACTGTCCATCCAGTTGGAGATATCATTTTAGGGCGTGAGCCAAAGAATGAGGCAGATAAAAAGCTGTAGTGGACCCCACCACAGAAAACAGTGACGAGAGTGATTCCCACCGTTGAAACTATCCTAACGGCCACCGTAATGTTTATTTGAAATCCAACCTGTTTAAAAGTTAAAAAAAGACATGAAGGGAAAACACAAATAACAGCTTGATCTACAACTTTTGTTGCCTTTAAAAGTTTTTACTGGTAAGCGTCACTGTCTCCACTGTTTTCTCTGTTAGGGTACACTGGAGCTTTGGATTTAACCAATTCTTTGGATAGTACCCTAATAAAAGTTGTGTATACAAAACATACATCGTGGTGGGGCCACGGAACTTGGTGATGTCACTTCAATAGTGAATCTTGTAACTAGGGGTGTACATGAACCGAGCTAGCTCGATTAGCTCGCTGGACTCGACTTGAAAAAGCACGATTCGACTCAATTCGAAGCTGAGTTCGAGCCAAGTCGAGCTAATTTTTTGAGCTCGAAAATGAGTTCGAGCAGGCCCCAGCTCGACTCGACTCGAATCGAATCCAGCTCGAATCGAACTAGTTTGGTGACTCAGTTACTTTGCCATTGATGTTACTCACCAACTGTTTGATAAAATGACTCAACCAAATGTGGCTGGTGGCAAGGAAGGTTTGGCTAGTGGCAAGGAAGGTTTGGCCGGTGGTAAGCAAGGTATGTACATTAAAGAAATAACTTTTTTCTCTTTATTATTTTTTTGATTTTTATGTTACTTAGAAGGTGTTTGATAAAACACTTGTAAAACCATTGCCTCTGTTTTACAAACAGTGGGATTGTGAATTTGCAGTTCAGGTGTTTATGGAGATGCCTCAATGATGAACTCGGCTCAAGTTGTTGATAGAACCAAGCCAAGTTGTCCAATCAGGCTCGAGGACTGGGTCAAGTTGAGTTCGAGTTGAGGTCAGCCAGTGTTCGAGCTGAGTCGAGCTGAGGCCAGCTCGACTCGGTTCGACTCGATGTACACCCCTACTCGCAACTCAACCTATTAGTAGCTAATCCGCACCTGCGTGATACGCATGCATTCACAATCACATGTGGCATATATTAACTCAAATTAAATCGACTAAATTGGGAAAGTCAGTGTACCAAAGTCAAATTATGGGCGTGGATTGGGTACTTCCCTGCCTGTCCTAGCTCGGGACAGGCTAGGCCTCTGAGGGGCACTGTGATGTGCGTATGTAATCCACACGGTCCATCCATTTTTACATGGAATTTGGGGTTATGAACCAAAAAATGAGGTAGATCCAAGATTCAAGTGGGCCACACCATGGGAAGAAGCAGTACTAATGATGCCTACCGTTGAAACCTTCATAAGGCCCACTGAGATGTTTATTAACATTTCAACTGGTGTACCCTATTTTTTAAGGTTATTGGATAACTCGAATGGAAAGAACACGCATTATAGCAAATGAAGGATATATTATGCTTATAATGCTTTGTACATAATCATAGCTGACGAGATGATAATACAACGAACAGTTGAAAATAATTTAAAAGAAAAGCAAGCGGTTAAGAGTTGTCAGGCAATCGACCGGGTAGTCGAGTGGAATATAATCAAGTCGATAATTAAGCTTGGAGTTGGTTACTAGTACATGTGACAATTTTAGAACGAAGTCTCTATAAGATCATGTAGTGTTGAAACGGTTACAATAACCGTGTAAATGTTCAAATGATCAACTTAAGACAATAAATAGCAAATGAATTCATCAGAAGAGATCATCTAAACCTAAACTAAACAAAGTCAAATCTATCTTTCAATTATCAGTCATTTACATGCTTTAGTATAATCTTTATCTTTATTATAGTCATTTACATTTCTTAATGTAATCTTTACCTTTCCTTTCCATTTATATCCTTAGTGTAAATCGTAATCGTAATTAACTATTTGTTAACTTTAGTTGTAATTCGAGTCTATACTCATACGCTGGATTTAATTCGAGCATCAAGCGAAGTTTTCCATCAAGAGGTGTTCTGCAGTTGTTCTCGTGACCAACCGTAAGAATTTCATTTTCATTTTATTTATACTGAAAAGAAAAAGTCCTTTAGTACGGAAGGCAAATGTGTGACCCACTTTTAGAGGACGAACCCCACTATCTGACTATTGCCTAATCATCTTAAGCAACTTTGTGCAAGTGGTGGAATAGGTGACCAATCTTATTAGATATCGATCATATATGATCGATTCCGGACGTATCTGCCTATCTTGGCGCCTGTGGTCATAGCTATTCGGTTTGAATTGAGCTGCACATTTAATTCTGGCACACCTGTACTAATCATGTGACCATATATAAAAAATATTTACTGATCACCGGTCGTGTAACAAATTTGGGCTAACAACAACATATTTCTTGGCATGGCTGGTGGAACACTCTCTAGTTTACTTATCACTGCGACATTGCCAATCGATCAATAAAAAATAGCAATAGAAGTGGATGTGCTGATTCAAACAGCTCTTGAATCATTGAATGATACTCAATCCCATTAATCAGGAAGGGGCATCGACCTCTCGAACCATTTCTCTTGAAGACATAATGGTCAGACTTTGGGATGTACAACTAGGTATCTAGCATGTTCAGGAATGTGGGAGAACTCAGGCAGAGTTGGTACATGCTCAAGTTGAGCAATTTCGTGTTTAAACTGAGAATGTTAATATATGGATGGCTAATCAGACTGAGGCCAAGCATCGATTGATGGCCATCATTACTAGAAAAGCACTTATAGTGACACAATATAATACCGAAGGAATTTCTGTTGATAATATGCTTCCGCCATCATCGATACCTCCCTTACATTGGAGCTTACTTCCTGTTCCAATTTAGTATGGATGAAATGATCTGATGTCTGATGAGTTCAAGCGACCAAAGCGGGAAGTAATGAATTTTATCCATAAAGAGGAAAATTGAAATATACTTGAGGGGTAATTCCTCCTTCCATAATCCACCATATTATATAAGTCAAAATTAGGTAAGCTCCCGAACAACCTCTAATAACCCAATCATGTCATTTAAATCATGACTAAATTATAAGATGATAAAATAGATAGACAACATTGATTACATAAACAACATCGATGGGTCCCATCATATCTTACGCATGCCTAACCCCTTTCAATTGGAGTATAATTGTGAAAATGAAATGGTAGATGGGTAATTTAGACTTTTTTATGGCTATTTTCCATCTAGAATCGTTAGTCAAAGCCAATGGACATATTTTTTTCCCCCTATTTTTAAAGGTTAAACGGTTTGCTTTAAATATTTTGAAAGATGGAATTTATTTTTTTCAACAACTCTAAACATAGGCGGTTCTACAAAAAAACCTTTAATGTTCATTTAAGTTTCTCACGTGTAGCTTAGCTGATGAACAGATCAGCTTTATATCTCGGCCAAAGAAATAATATATGGTGAAGCCCATATTTGCATATACGTCGCCCATAAGGTGAAACCTAGGCCGGGGCATATATGGATGAATACAAACAAGCCAACCAATACAAATGGTTTGCTTTAATACAACGAACAGTTGAAAATAATTCAAAAGAAAATTAGGCGGTCAAGAGTTGTCAGGCGATCGACCAGGTAGTCGAGTGGAATATAATCGAGTCGATAAGTAAGCCTGAAGTTGGTTACTAGGACATATGACAATTTTAGAAGGAAGTCTTCATAAGATCATGTAGTGTTGAAACAGTTATAATAACCGTGTAAATGTGAGAAGCATTCAGATGATCAGCTTAAGACTATAAATAACAAATGAATTCATCAGAAGAAATCATCTCAAACCAAACCAAACAAAACCAAATCTATCTTTCAATTATCAGCCTACATGCTTTAGTATAATCTTTATCTTTATTGTAGTCATTTATATTTATTGGTGTAATCTTTACCTTTACTTTCTATTTACATCCTTAAGGCGTGTTTGGATAGTCAAGAGGGATGAGATTAGAAGGGATTAGAAGGGTTATTATGTGCCATCTGATCCCGTCTGTTGTTTAGGATGACGGGATGTATTCCATCTACCGCGCCCTCGTAAACACCACCCGGATTCTACCAATCCCAAGATGCAAGTTTTCACCGCTATGTAGGGCCCACTGAGATATCAATGAGATATCCACTCCCTCCATCATTTTCACCCACCTACATTCAGCCATGAACCTGTTTTGAGGCAGATATAGAACAGTGAGTGGGGCACACCACGAGAAGCAATGGGATGTAAACCCATCCATTTGTGATGGTCTAAACGCGCTGTTGTATATCCCATGGGCTATCCTAAACCCATGGGATCAACAGACAAACATTGACACCACCATCATTACCTTAAAAACCATTTCGTCCCTCCTAATCCCATGGGATCGGTCCGGCCAAACACGCCCTTAGTGTAAACCATAATCGTAATTAACTATTTGTTAACTTTAGTTGTAATTCAAGTCTATACTCATACGTTAGATTCAATTCGAGCATCAAGCGAAGTTTTTCATCAAAAGGTGTTCTGTAGTTGTTCTCGTGACCAACCTTCAAATTTCATTTTCATTTTATTTGTACTGAAAAGAAAAAGTCCTTTAGTATGGAAGACAAATGTGTGACCCACTTTCAGAGGACGAACCTCACCCTCTGACTATTGCCTAATCATCTTAAGTAATGTTGTGCAAGTGGTTGAATAGGTGACCAATCTTATTAGATCTTGGTCATATATGATTGATTTTGGACATATCTGCCTATCTTGGCGCTTGGGGTCATAGCTATTCGGTTTGAATTGAGCCGCACATTTAATTCTAGCACACTCGCACTAATCATGTGACTATATTGAAATAATGGCAACATTTCTTGGCACGCCTAATGAAACTCTCAAAAACATCTTGGCTATAAAAAATATTCACTGAACACCGGTCGTGTAACAAATTTAGGCTAAGAACAACATATTTCTTGGCATGGCCTGTGGAACACTCTCTAATTTACTTATCGCCGCGACATTGCCAATTGATCGATAAAAAATAGTAATAGAAGAGGATGTGCAACTGAGTATCTAGCATGTTTAGGAATGTGGGAGAACTCAGGCAGAGTTGGTACATGCTCAAGTTGAGCAATTCTGTGTTCAAACTAAGAATGTTAATATATGAATGACTAATCAGACTGAGGCCATGCATCGATCGATGGCCATCATTACTGGAATAGCACCTACGGTGACACCATATAATGTCAAAGGAATTTCTGTTGATAATATGCTTCTGCCACCATCGATACCTCCCCTACATTGGAGCTTACCTCCTGTTCCAATTTAGGATGGACGGAATGCTCTGATGTCTGTCGAGTTCAGGCGACCAGAGCGAGAAGTCATGAATTTTATCCATAAAGAGGAAAATTGAAATATACTTGAGAGGCAACTCCTCCTTCCATAATCCACCGTATTATGTAAGTCAAAATCAGGTAACCCTCAAACCACCTCTAATAACCCAATTATGTCATTTAATTCGTGATTAAATTATAAGACGACAAAATAAATAAACAACATTGATTACATAAACAACATCGATGGGTCCCATTGTATCTTACGCATGCCTAACCCCTTTCGAATGGAGTATAATTGTGAAAATGAAATGGTAGAGGGGTAATTTGGACTTTTTTATGGTTATTTTCTATCTAGAATTATTAGTCAAAGCTAATGAAGATTTTTTTTTTCTTCCTATTTTTAAAGGTTAAACGGTTTGCTTTATATATTTTGAAAGATGGCATTTATTTTTTTCAACAAATCTAAACATAGGCGGTTCTAAAAAAAAAACCTTTAATCATTTATATTTCTCACGTGTAGCTTGGCTAATGATCGAATAGATCAGCTTTATATCTCGGCCAAAGAAATAATAAGTGGTGAAGCCCATATCTACATATACGTGGCCCATAAGGTAAAACCCAGGCCTGGGCATATATGGACCAATACAAACAACCCCGAGCCTGCTTCATTATCATTATGAATTTATGCATGAGCCAGGCAATTGTTGGCTTTTGTGCAAGATCCCAGCCGTTCATTGTGCATATCCTACCATGCATCGTATATTACAAAAAATGCCCTTGACACGGTCAATCTGGACTGACAGGCTCTATATCTGCCTGTTATTAAACGGGCTTCAATTAAGCTTGGGCAGGCTGAAAATATGTAGCCCGAAAGCCTGTTAACTATTCCGTTCCATTGACAGCCCTACCTGTAGCGTGCGGCTGCGATGGGGCCTGATTTTACTCTTCCAAGTCGGCCAAACCTAAATGTGTTGGAGTTTTCTGATCTGGGAAATTTAGGCCTTCCCTAATCAAAAGCGGGCCCATCAGATCAACGTTCTCGATTACAGAAAGATGGGCCCGTACAAAATCCTCTTCATCAACAAGCTATTTCTTGATGAGGATTCCTGGGTAATAACTAGTCAAATCCAAATGAGACTTGGGCACCTACAAGAGGCTGCATGATAACTTAGCGGTAAAGATGTATCAGATATCTGACTCGTGCACCCGAAAAACGGATGTCTTGAAAATCATGCAGACCCACTTGTTCGGTGGGCCACATCTGTACGTTGATTCGGACCACCGTCCATCCATTTATTTCAATTGTGTGGCCTGCCTAATAAATGGAGTGGTCTAATTTCTGTACTAGGCGATATTTATGGCGGGGCCCACCATATGCATGGTTCGGATGTCCCACAGCAGTAACACATTCGCGGGAAAGATGAAGCTTGCATGTGAAATTAGCATGCAGCTAGCTGCAGGTGATTTGTTCTCGATCCAAATCACAAGGACTAAATCTGATGTAGAGCGGGTCGCAGACAGTTTCATGGCCAAGATGGATCAGAAAAGGCCCGGTCGACGACAGAAGTGATCCGGACCATCGGACCTTAAATCGGGCGTATCTCGCAATCCGGAATGAGTTATCTGACGTAAAATATATGATTTTGGGGTAGAACGAGCTACTTTAGCCAACCAACCCCGCTACGCCGGGTTGCGCCGCCCGGAATTGCGAAAAACCCCTTGATCGATGGTTGTTTCCCTGTTTTAATTCCGTTTTTACTATAAATAGTAAGTTTTAGTTTGATTATAACTCTTCATCCGTCGGGCATTAGGAGTTGCGCCCAACGTGAAAAGAGCTTAGAATTATTAGGGGAACGGTTTGGTGAAGCCAAATAGGACACTTACTATTTTTGGCCGAAAACCTTGCGCACTAGTAGACATCACGACCGTCTATAAATAGTAAGTTTACTATTTATAGTAAGTTACGGATTCTAGGAGTTTGAGTTGTAGTTTGATTATGATTTCTTTCCTATTGCTTGATATCCTTATTTAAAGGGTTGTGAACTCGTTTTTAATTATTCATTAATCAATTTCGAATTTATTAGAATTTATTAGTAAGTCTCTGTGAGGAGTCCAGAGAAGTTCCGTGGATTCGGAATAGTTATCCTCTTGAGGAAGACGGTGCTCGACCTTACGTCCTCCCCTGCGTTAAAATCCTAAAATCAGCAACAATCAAACCCATTAAAAATAGCCAAAGACCAGTGCCCAATGCCGATGGACACGTGGAGTTTGACGGGTGGTGGATTACAGCTTTATGTTGTTAAATGCTAATGCGTGATGAGCTTATTGCTTATATCAAAAGTAGCTTAAGCTTCAATCACTATAACGAAAAAGCAGGTTTAATGCATGAAATGCACGTAAAATGCATCCTCCTTCCATTTTAAAAATGAAATGTAACCTGTTCCTGGGGCCGGTTCATCTACAAGGGTTGCACGTGGCCCACTGTCGTGCATGCATGGCATCCAACCTGTCCCGTCAGGGTCACCCCAAAGTGAAAGTTGGCCCACCCAAAAAAAAAAAGGCCGATCTAACCATTAGGTGGGATAGGCCTAACGGTCACATAGGCCTGATTTTTTTGGTGCATCTGATCATCATGGTGGGGCCCACAAGCAGGTAAATAACTCTCTTTTCTTCTCAAGTTCAAGGGAATAACTTGTAGAGTAAGCTTCTCTTACGATGGGGTCCTTACTCTAGCTCGGGCGGTAGTGTGTGTGTAAAATTTTATTTTATTTTTTTTAAAAAAGCTTCTCTTACGATGACTTGTAGAGGAACCGGCCTCTGTGTTTTCATATGTTGGTGAAGGTCAAAAACCCCCACGGGAGGTCGTGAGTTGCACGGGAGTAAGATGTCATCTCTGCATACGGTGTATGGGTTTATCCACACATTTTATTCATTTTTCTATATCATTTTAGGACTTATTGACCAAAATTGAAGTAGATCCAACGCTCAAGTGTACCACACAGTGGGATTAAAAACCTACTCTTTAAAACTTCTTGAGAGACACAGAAGTTTTAGATCAAGCTGATGTTTGAGGTTTCCCTTAATCCAGGTAACTGTGAACTTATCAAAAAGTTGGATGGAAAATAAACATTACGGAGGGGCCTAGGAATTTTTCAACGGTAGCTGTTCAATGACCACTGTCTTTATGGTGTTGTCCACATTAGATTTGGGTCTGCTTGATTTTTGGGACCATGCCCTAAAATCAGCTGAAAAAACTGATGGACGGCGTGGATATACAACATATGCACCAAGGTGGGCCCTACGTTCAGAGAAAGACCCACTGCGGCTGCGGTGTTACCCGGGTGACACCTAATCTAATCCGCTCCCAAAGCTTGGTTGGCCACGTAGGCACTTCCAGACAGCTGTTTGAGACAGAAAAAGCGAGCATAGCGCCGGATGTACGTAAACCGTCAGACGCGGAGTATGTAATTATCAGTTTGAAATCGAAGATGTAGTTTTTCAAAGTCTCAACAGCAAGAAGCCAGCTAACTAAGTTCTCTTTCTCCGATATTACTTTCCCTCCTTTCATCTCTCTCTCTACATTCATATTTACGGAGACCTTCTTCTCATCAACATCACATACCTCCTCAATACGATCTCTCTCTCTCTCTCTCATCAACATCACATACCTCCTCAATACGATCTCTCTCTCTCTCTCTCTCTCTCTCTAAATGGCTTCTTCTTCTTATTCCTTCTCTTACACTGCCAAACTAATGCTCGTAGTGTTGGTATTATCAACCTCATTAATGGCAGCCTCTGCAACTAACTTCAACCGAGACTTTGATATCACGTGGGGCGGCGACCGTGCTAAGATTCTCAACAATGGGAAGCGCCTAACCCTATCTCTCGACAAAACCTCCGGCTCCGGCTTCCTATCCAAGCATTCTTATCTCTTCGGAGAGATCAGCATGCAGTTGAAGCTCGTCTCCGGCAACTCCGCTGGTACCTTCACCGCCTTCTACGTGAGTTTCTCCACTTCTTCATACATCCAAGCGATAGACTGGTGGACCCTACCGCGTGGATGATGGTCTGCTCATCATGCGGGCAATCGCCTATCTCTTTCTATTTTTGTACTTGTGGCCCACCTGATGGGACCATGAAGGATTATTTTCAGCTGGTGTTGTCCACTTGGTGGGGCCCACCTAATGAACAGCTGGGGAGTCCTGGATCAGTAACAGGTTTGCCCTATCTTTGGTGAAATACATAGTAACTAATTAGTGATTGTGTTGCAGCTTTCATCGAGTGGAGCGACGTGGGATGAGATTGATTTCGAATTCCTTGGAAATCTGAGCGGTGATCCTTACACTGTCCATACTAACGTATTCACACAAGGGAAGGGTAACAGGGAGGAGCAATTCCACCTTTGGTTTGATCCTACCAAAGCCTTCCACACCTATTCCATACTTTGGAACCCTAGACAAATTGTGTAAGTCCTCGGATCCTCACCATACACTGTAAGTCCTTAGGTAGGCCACACCGTGTTGTTGATCTGGCTTAGAATTCATGGAGATTAACCAATCAGGTGGGCTACACGTGCGAGAAGCGCGGGCATTATCAAGGAGGTTCCTCTTTGTAGAATAAGCTTATTCCATTGTGTGGGGCCCACTGCGACGTACGTGTGCATGAAATCCAAACCGTCTATCATGTGAGCCCCAACTATTTCTTGGAGCCCAAAATCCAAGACGATCCAAGATTGAGGTGGGGTACACCATGTAAAAACATGCCTAAAGGCTCTAAAATCAGCTGTAGTCAGACCTGAGTTTTAGAAGGACCTGATTCTTGGGGTGGCCATTCATCCTGATGACACATGTTTTTGAATGGATTGGACAGCATATACAAAACACTTTACGCCTCACACACAATCTGGACGGTTTTAATGATGGTGTCCCCATCCCAACTGTCCCAGCTGTGTGACCCACCTATGTCCTTGATCAGCCTGATTTTCGGTACATAGGATGAACTTGAAGGGTCCCACCTTATGGACGGATTGGATGTAGGACGTACATAATTGTGGACCCACACACCACCTTGTAGAATAAGCTTATTCTACACGTCTGATACGGCAGATGAGTGGGACCCACTTATATTTTGGGCCACCTTCTCTATTGGTGGGGCCCACCTGATGTGCTACTTGTATTTATCACACATATGTAGTGGTGTGTATTTGGGCTTATTGATTTATTTATATTTGCTTCGCATCCCTTTCAGTTTCTCTGTGGACGGCATTCCAATCAGAGTCTTCACAAATGAAGAATCCATCGGCATTCCCTTCCCTAACAAACAGCCCATGAAGATCTTCTCGAGTCTATGGAATGCTGACGATTGGGCCACTAGAGGTGGGCTCATCAAGACTGATTGGACGAAATCGCCGTTCATTACCTCCTTCAGGAACTTCAAGGAACGAGCTTGTGTGTGTTTTTCCGACGCCACTTCTTCATGCGCTTCAAATTCTCCTACATCGCTGTCCGGAGATTGGCTGAATCAAGAGCTTGATTCGAAGAGCAAGCAGCAGCTGATATGGGTGCGAAAGAATTACATGATTTACGATTACTGTGCTGATTCCAAGCGGTTTGTGCAGGGATTCCCGCCAGAATGCAGATATGCCGCTCTCGTTTAGACGGTCCACCTTTTATTATTATTATCATTATTATTATTATTATTTTTCCTATTTTAATGTATAGAGTGATTGTTGATTATGATAATGCAATGAAAATCTCAGAAATATGATTCTTCGTTTGTGAAATGATAGGTCGTTTTGGGGGTGGAGTGGTTGAAGGGGTCCTTTGCATGCTAATTTGGTATAGGTGGGAAGGATCGATCTGGGCCACGGTGCATTTGCGCTGGTGTGGAGATCAATATGATCCATTCATCAGGTGGTCTGCACGTAAATGTAGACTGCAGAGCTTCTTATCCTTGTGTGGTCCATCTGATGAGTGAATGAGCCTGTTATTTTGTTGTGGGCATTTTTGCGATGGGACCCACCTTACAAATGGCCAGATCAAGAACACCTGTGCTAGTGGATCATCGTAGAATTTCTCATTAGTATTCTCAATACTACTGCGGGGGATGCAAATCGACTGGCTGAACCCGACCCACCCATATGGTTTAGAAATTGTTTGGGCTAGATGACCAGACCTGACCCAGCCCAAAACCCAAAACAAACTGATGGATGGTAAGTATAGATACATCATACATACAAAAGATGTTTGTATGTATTCGCTAAGTCGGACTGGACAGGATGATGGGGTCTTAAATAAAGGATTGGATCCAAAGTCCAAACTTCTTATACGATGGGCGGTGTCGAGTTAATCTGAACTAGTGAAGATGTGATCCAAAGTCCAAACTGCTTATATGATGGGCTAGACAATGGACGGCCCATGAACAAAAAGCCCCATGGTTGAAGGTAGGCCTGCAGGATGGATGGTCTGCATCCAAGGTGGGCCTCAGATGATGTATAGCCCACATCTAAGAAAGTCCCCGCAAGATGGATAGTCCACATTGAGGGTTGGCCCATATGATGGGTGGTTCACATTGAAAATAGGACCAAGGTAGCCCAACATAATGAACAATCCATGTCAAAGGTCAGGCCATATGACAAACAATGGATATTAAGGGTAAATCAAACAAACCTGAGGGATATGTGGTTATGTGATGTTGGAAACAAAATATATTAAGAGCCGACCAAACAAACTTGGCAAATAAGTACTCACATGACGATTGAAACCAAACGTACTTTTCTACTTTTTAAGCTAATGTTATAAGTAGCTTATATAAAGTAACTTAATATCCAAATCCAAATGCCTCAAGTGACCCATCATGCATGATATTGGACTTTTTAAGCTAATGTTATAAGTAGCTTATATAAAGTAACTTAATATCCAAATCCAAATGCCTCAAGTGACCCATCATGCATGATATTGGACCAAAATGCCCTTTAAGTCCTTGGAGTGAGGATGTATTACCCCAATGATCGGGCCATTCTTCGTTGGAGTCCGTACAAGCGAAGGTCAGGGCCATGTGATCCAAATTCCAAACCGCTGATATGATGGCCCACACAGTGGACGGCCCATGTATTAAAAGTCCCACGACTGTAACGCCCTAGGTATAAAATAGTGGATTTCTTTTGGTCTACTTGATGGCCACTTCTTTAATAGTTAGGATTTTTCCCATATGGGAAATTTTTAGCACATGGACAATCAAGAGTAGGGCCACTGATATCAACGGATTTGATTATTGAACCATGCGTCCCGCTTATAAAAACTTAATAAATAAAAAAAACCAACAATATTTTTTAAAATTCCTAATTAGTAAGTTTAAGTCCAATAATCAGGATTCCCAATGAAACTAGTTCGGATTGGGGTCAGCCCAAGCTTGGCCCATTACTAAATGAGACAACCCACGGCCCATTATCTTGTGGACTGTCTGACCCACCCAAAATTCATCAAACCTGAGCCCCACCTTAATGGACTCAGCTCGGGTTAACCCACCCAATCCAACTCATGCCTAATAAGTGTATATGTGACAAAAGATATTCCTGACTTGAACCAATTAGTAGATCCATACGCAACCTACATACAACATATCTATGTTTCTATACTTCTTTTATATATAGGGGTGATTGGGTCAGGCCATCTGGCTCAACCCATTGATAACTTACTTGGGCAGGTTGGGTAAGGATCAACCCAAACCGGGCCCACTTAAATGGGCTATATTTTCTAGCCTTATGTATTTATCCTGGCTGAAACCCGCTTCGGAAGCGGGTCAGGCTGGATGACCCGCAGGCTGATCTGATCCGTTGCCACCCTTATCCACCACCTTACAACTTGCTAAAATAAAGTCATCAAATTTTTTATTCCAACAAGCCGACGATAACAGCGAAATCTCGTCATTGAACTTATCACTTGAGTGGGCCCCACCGTTGATTGTGACCGAAGAATAAAGAATAACCTCAAATTTTTAAACATGCTTAGCAATTTAAATTAGTTAAGGCTAATAGGAGTAGGGCACCTCATCCACTTCCCTCGAATTTCAAAGGTGGGGTTGGCGAAGGAGATAACACATGACGTCGTGAGTGGGCCATTTAAGAGAGTCCATCATCAAAACCACACTTCCACCAGATCCTATCATCTCAAGACAAGTTATAAGGGTGTAATTTTAAATCTCCCTTAATGAGGATTTCTCAAATCCATTAGTTACTGTGTCCTCCCAGTGGATAACTTTCAACATATCATTTGTGTCCTACATCCAACCCTTTCAACATGGTTATCTCACAGCGAGGATTACGTTGTGCAAAAATCAGCTCCATCCGCTCATCAGTGGTCCACTCCATAGGAAACAATTTCTAAACACTGATAAGTTACAAAATACAAGCGTGGTCCAACTGATGAGTGGATGGGGCTGATTTTTTTCAGCAAGGAATTGTCTTGATGAGGCCAATTAATTAGACTGATTGGATTTCATGCACACATAACATGTTGGAAGTTATCTAGTGGATGGTAACTTGTGGTATACTCTGACTGGAGTTGAGAAATTCTCCTAATGAATTACCAGTAGTTTGCCTAACCATGATTGCCACGGTTCCACGTTACTCTAATATTCCCTTATTATATCCTTTGGAAAGGTTTGCTTAAATGCTGCTAACGTTGTATCGCATAGAAACAGCAAAAAAGAAGTGGGGTAATTGTTGAAATCGTGCCGTGAGAAAAGAAAAACAATGTGAACCTTGTTCATGGGTGATTTAAATGTCATATTGATCCCCGCTTGTAAATTATGATGACCATGAGTCTTAGGTAAACTTAGTTATGTGAGTTAATATATAAAAGTGTCTTAAAAGTATAAGAGAAGATAAGTTAAAGAACGGAAATTCCTACAATTGTCCTTTGAAACTTGAGATTGAACTATGACTGATTAAAGGAAAGTTGTGTGCTATTAGGAAAGTAAATGTAAATGTAGTGGAAATGGGCAATAATTTTTTTCCTTGGTAATTACCGCATAGTTCTTGTGTTGATTTGACTCTTACTTTTTTCAACGCTAAAATCGAGGATGCTACCAAATATATGGGGGCCGACCATGATGTATGTGGATTATCCCCATCGGCCATCCGTCATGCCAATTGAATTTAGGGCATGAGCCAAAAAATGAGGCAGATTCAAAGTTCAAGTGGACCACACCACAGTAAAAATAAATAAAAAATGGAATTGAACACTGACAGTTAAAAACTTATTGGGGCCACTGTTTACTTTGGTGTGGGCCACTTGAATGTTGGTTTATTCACTTTTGCGGCTCGTGCCTCAAAATATTCCGGTAAAACGGATGGACGATGCAGATATGTCATATGCATGAGGATGGGGCCCACAAATTTATGCCATTCATTTGGACCATTTTTCCAAGCAAGAATACCTTCTTATTTTCAAACAGATGAAATTATAATAATTGGCTATTCACAGGGCATTTATCCTGAATTTGGAAAATCAAATAGGCCCTTAATCTCAATAACTTATTAGACCATGACTACTTAGTGGGCTTTAAAGATGAACATGAGGTTGTTACTTTATATGTGTGTTTTGCACGATGGATTAACCACTGTGCAGGATGGAAGGTCTGTACTGTAAGGCATGATGATGGGTCAGTGTACCTTTACCTAGTTTACATAAGAGTACTGGTATACCATAAGAATAGGTTTTTGGAGTTAGACTTGTTGGGCATTAGCATTGGAGGATGAAGATCAAGTCTTTAGATCAAAAGGCCCACTATGTCTGGAATATGATCGACTTGAGGATGTAGTGAATCTGTCTAATCTTTAAACCTAGAACATGTGAGGGTTTAATATCTTAATTATATGCACTCTTTCTCACTTTATAAAGTCAATACATGGCCAATAAAAGTGTATATAGATGTGTGCATCCATCAAGTTCTGTTGAAACTTACATGGGCTGACAAAGAATTTACTAATTTTTTAAAAACTTAAATATAATTTAGATATAGGAAATTAGATATTTATCAAGTGATTCTTTTCGTTGGACAAGCACTCAAAAGATTTTAAAAGATTCTATAAATATTTTCAACTATTAAAATTTTATTTTGATCATTAGAATGGTTTCGATAACACTTGACGATGATTTAGATTTTGAGATTCCCCACTTAATCCGCTTATGGCATTAAGTATTTGATAGAGAACATGATGATTAAAGGATTGGATCAAATATAAATATATGAATAAGCAAGATCACAAAATTTCAATGCACTTGGGTATATGAAAGACTACATGATAATAGAGTATCATATCTAGTATCTTCCAAAAAAAAATTGCTCTTCCTGGTAAATATATTTTATCCCAAGCAGAGAGGTACAATGAAAAAAAAGCCCTCCTGGATGTTACTTTTTTTTTTTTGTTAGCTTGTTAGTACACCCACTATCAGTTCACACTTCACTGTTAGCCACCCCCACTAGGGAATCGATACCAAGACCTCCGTGTTGAAACGAGGTATTTGTTTGGATGCCATCAAAGAAGTTGCTTTTTCTACTTAAAGCAGTAGATCATAAGTGCCTTATTTCAGATAAGTTTTGTTTATGATTAATTATTAGTAATTTTTTTAGTTAAAAGTATATAATCACTTCAGTTAATTTTTTAAACCTTTTTCACTTTTTGCAAGTCACCAGAAAAAAGCATCAAGTGAGACGAAAGAGAGGAGAAGCCGCTAAGTATGATATTTCCTAAACATACTTATCTTCTTAATAAGAAAAAACTAAGATAAGTTACTTGTGGATAGAGCTGTACACGAGTTGAGCTCGGCTCGGCTCGCCCAGTCCCAGTAGCTAACCCCAGCTTGAACTCGGCTCAACTCGATCCTCGAGCCTGTCTAGCCAGCTCGGCTAGGCTCGGTTCGGTCAGTAGCTCGGGGTAGTTCAAGCCAATGCAGCATTTTATTAAACACCTGGAATGCAACTTAAATTTCTCATAGAATGCAAAACAGTAACCACACTTAACATGTGTTTTATCAAACACCCAACGTGCAGCATCAAAATCAAACCAAATTAAACACCTGCCATGCAGCATCAAAATCAAACACCCAACAAGCAGCATCAAAATCAAACAGCCAGCAAGCAGCATCAAAATCAAACACCTAGCATATTTATTCTTTCCTCGCCAACACTTCGTTGAGTCATTTCATCAAACAGTCGGCGAGCAACATCCATATCAAAATAACTAAGTCACCGATTTGATTCAATCCGAGTTGAGTCGAGCTCAGGCAAGCTCGAACGCGGCTTGAAATTGTTTCAATCTCAAAAAACCAGTTCGACTCTGTCAATCCAATTTAGAGCCGAGGTGAATCAAATCGAGCAAGCTGGCCGAGCTAACTCGGCTCGTGTACAGCTCTACTATTGTGGATTAAGTGGCTTATCTCGAGCAACTTATGATCCAAACGGGGCTCATCTCAAGCAACTTACAATCCAAACGCCCCCATTTAGATAGATAGATAGAGAGAGAGAGAGTGTGTGTGTGTGTGTCTCTTCCTCCTTCCTTGCATTGCATGTTCCACGGACGCCAGATCTATTCGTGTGGACGGCTCTTGCATCAACCCTACTTGAAGTGCTAACATGTTAGCTTTCATATGTCTTTCTTTTGAAATAGATTTAGAAAAGACTTCCTAAGTTAGAAGATTGACATTAATAACTCGACTCTTTCTTCAATCAGAAAGTTAAATAAATTTAAATGGGGATGAATTTCTGATTTTGTAAAAATGACTGTTGATGCGAAAATTTCCGGTTCATCCTCTTAGACCTTCGTATACCTGCACAGAGAGAGGACAAAGGAGACCCTGGCTTGAGCAGGGGACCCTCCGATGCCAAAGTCAGGCCTGGATTCTGGGTCTAAGTGTATTGAGGAGTTTTTAGAGAGAATTCTTTTTCGTACCTCTCAAGGTGACAGGGGTCCCTCTTTTATAGCTGCTGGGGCATTTAATTTCACGAGGATTCTCTTCCTGATATTGTGCGCGGGATCTTCTCCTGGTATCACGGAGATAGGATCGTGCCCATCTCGAGCCTTCATCCGATCCCGTGAGCTTCGGGGTCGGAGATCTTATCCCAAGATATCCGGGATGAGGCTTGATCTTGCGATGGTCGATCTGGTAAGGAGGTCCGCCCGACGCATGCCCGGAATGCTGATGAGTCGTCCGAACCGACTCAACCTTTGTCTCGGTTTAGCGAATCATGCCTCGGATTTGACACATCCTTTGGTGACCCGAGGCATTAACCGACTCAACCTTTGTCTCGGTTTAGAGAATCATGCCTCGGATTTGACACATCCTTTGGTGACCCGAGGCATTAAGTTCACAACCCAGTCCGAGACAGTAGGTAGTCATTTAATGTGTTCTGTGTCGCCTTTGACGGGAGGCGGTTCGGTTCCTGACATCGCATGCGCCGTCAGCCGTTAAATCGCTCTTCCGCCAATGAGGGTTGGACACGTAGCAAGGGCATTATTGTCGTCAGTCGACGAGCGCCACGTGTCGAGTGGGGGAATCGATGCAGGCGTCGAATCATTTCCCCATTAATTACTTCCGCCGTATGGCAATCTTATAAATTGGTGGGGGTCCCGCATTTTGAACTTCTATTGCCATTCCTTCTTTTCATTCCCTTTGGAGCCTTCTCAGTCTTTCATCTTCTTCCTTTCCTCTCTCTTATCCCTTCCGCCATTTCCGTTTTCCTTTCTCCCTCCGGTGAGTTTATCCTTCCTCTTTATTAGGTAATAATGGCGGATAGGGGTTCTCGGAGTCCCCAGGGAGGAGCTTCCTTACTGACGGAGATAGCAGTGGATGCCAACGCTGCTTTTCTATCTGAGAGAGGCACTGAAGCTCCGGCGGAGCGCCCTGCTTCCGTTGTTCCTTCTCGTGGTGGGTCGTCTTTATTAACCCGCCCGGGAAGGCCTAATTATCCAAGGGGCATGGAGGAAGATGAGGAGGAAGAAGATGAAATTTTGATTGCCGAGGGAACCTCTGATCCAGTTCCTGTCGATGAATCGGCGCACGCCGAGTCCGAAGGGGAAGATTTAAGCGGTCCGGTTCCCTCAGTTTTAACTGAGGCGGACTTAGACAGAATCCAAATCGGGTATCACATCCCCGAGTCGGTCATCACCTATCTCCCCGTCCGAATGACTTGCCATCCTGCCGGGGCGGTCGCGATTTACCAAGTGTCAATGCAATGCGGCTTGCGCCCTTCAGGCCATCGTCCGGAGAGTTTTGTCTCGCATTCAGATTGCGGGCAGATAGTCCCGAATGGGTGGAGGTTTTGGGTTGTTGGGGCCGAGATGGAAACACCCCGGTCGGAATTTCTCCACTGTACCAAGTGCGAGTGAATCCGAACTACCCCGGCTTCTACGTCTTCGCTGCCTGGCGAGGCGGAGGCGGTTCCCCGATAATCGACCCTCCCACTTCCAACAAACATTGGAGAGAGCGTTGGTTTTGGGCATGTGGTCGGGGAGACGGATGAGTCCGGGTCTTGCGAGGCTCGTGTTCCTCGGACATTAGAGAGCAAGTGACTTGGGTCTTCTCTCTCTCGCCCTTTTTCATTTTTGTAATATTCTGAGTCTTATTCGGAAGAAGCGGCCGAAGCTCGGCTCCAGGGCCTCGGCTCGGATCAAAGAGTTGAGGACGTTGGATCCGGAGATAGGTCTTGGAAGGTGCTTTTACAACCGGAGCGCCTTCATCTCTAGACTCGGCCGTCACCGGTAATTGAAAATGTATCTTGATGCATCTTCTGAACCCGACTTACTTCGTTTTTTTTTTATAGATCTGCTCGAAGCCCGTCCAATCTCAGGATTGTTCACGAACCGGCTCCTTCAGACGGGAGCTCGTCCTCCCCTTAGGGCGGTCACGAAGTTGAAGGCTCCTCCGCGGGCAGTTCTTCTGTCGCCTCGGCCGCCGAAGAGGCAAAGAGTGGTGCGGAAGGAGAAAGAGCCGGCGAGTTCTTCTGCCCCTCGTCGTAATTCCCGACCCGGAAGAAATGGCGGAAGAGACGGCGGTCGCTGCCTCGGCGGCACCCGACTCGGGACACGTTGAGACGGATGTTCCGAGACAGGAGGAAGAGATCAGGGCCGCGTCTTCCCGAGGGGAAGGTGAGACGAGGACCGCATCCTCCGAGGGGAGGAGAC
Source organism: Magnolia sinica (assembly GCF_029962835.1). Classification (NCBI taxonomy): domain Eukaryota; kingdom Viridiplantae; phylum Streptophyta; class Magnoliopsida; order Magnoliales; family Magnoliaceae; genus Magnolia; species Magnolia sinica. The sequence continues at coordinate 84,084,353 of NC_080582.1, forward strand.
GAACCAGAAAGGGTCGTCTTTCCAGCAAGTGGTATCGGGGATGGTTCCTGGGCCTTAGCCCCGGGGCGAAAGAGAGTTCGTGAGGCTCTACAACGCTCCGTCATCGCAAACCGTCGCCATGCGAAGGGTATTTTAACTCGCTCCCGCTTGATTAAGGTCAAGGAGCTATCTCGACTCATCCCGGCTCTTCGCCGGGCCAAGGGCGACGCGAGGAGGCCGAAACTCGGGTCGGCGTTCTGACAGGCGAGGCGGCCATTGCCCGGAAGGGGAGCAGAGGCGGGAGCAGAGGCGGCTTCCTCCAAAAGGGCCTTGGATGAAGCGCAAGCAGAGGTTGCTCGGGTATTGGCTCTTCTCTCCGAAGCTGAAGAAGAGAACCGGAGAATTCTCGCAGTTCGCTTCGTGCGCGGATGACTTAGCTCGGGCTAAGCTTGAGGCGGCGGGCATAGCAGGCCGTCGAGAAGACTTGGGAGGCCGAGAAGGCTAGGGACCAAGCCGTCCAAGCTTTTGAGTCTCCGGAGTTCGAGGACGAGAGGGACCGCTTGTTCCAAAGCGGATATCCGGAATGCGCCAAGGATATAAAGAAATCTTTTCCGACCTTGACCTTTCGTAAATCGAAACCCGGAACCGGAACCGCCGCCGCTAAAAACACTGCCGATGGGGACGAGGTCGGGCATGAGGACAACCGCCCTTCGATTTTTTCTTTCTATTCGCTTTGATGTATTCACACGTTGTATTTGCATGTGTTTTGATGAATGGAAGAAAAATGCTTAACTTTATTCATTTGACTTGGCTTTAGTCTTTCTTAGTTCAGAGTCTTTAAACATTGAGTACCGAGCTAAGGATAGTAGACCTTGAGGTGTTCAGCGTTCCAAGGGTGAGGCAATGGTTGTCCGTTTAGGTCTTCTAGCCGATACGTTCCTGGTCGGATGGTGCCCGAGACGAATAGGGTCCTTCCCAATTGGGTCCCAGCGTACCCGACCCAAATTCCTTGGTGTTGGAAAATACTTTCCGGAGAACCATATCTCCCATTCGAAACCTTCTAATATTAACTCGGATATTGTAGAACCGAGCCACTTGTCGTTACCGCGCCTCCGTGCGCAGCCGCGCCACTTCCCTTTGTTCGTCCAGAAGGTCGAGTCCGAGTGCAAGGAGTTCTTCATTCTCTTCTGCATTGAATGAGGTGATTCGAGCCGAAGGTAATCCGATTTCAACGGGAGTGACGGCTTCGAGCTGTAGTTCGGTAAGCCCAAAGAATTTTCGGGAGCTCTTCAGCCCATGCTCCTTTGGCCCGGCCAAGCTTGGTCCGAAGATGTTGCTTGATAATCTTGTTAACCGCCTCAACTTGTCCGTTGGTTTGAGGATGATGAGGTGAAGAATAGACGTTTCTGATTCCGAGGTTGTCGCACATCTCGCGAAAGCTCCTATTGTCAAATTGCCTTCCATTGTCTGTAACAATGGTACGGGGTATTCCGAATCGGCAGATAATGTTTTTCCATACAAACTCGGTGATCTTCTGCTCGGTTATTTTAGCTAATGGTTCTGCCTCGGCCCACTTCGTGAAATAGTCCACTGCTACTACAGCAAACTTGGTCTGACCTTTTCCCTTAGGGAGCGGTCCTATAATGTCGACTCCCCACTGTGCGAAAGGCCAGGGACCAGTCATCGGTGTCAGTGCCTCGGGTGCTTACCTCGAAATTGCCGCGAACCGTTGACATTTGTCGCATTTTTGAACGAGCTTGCGAGCGTCATGTTGGATAATGGGCCAGTAGTATCCCTGTCGTAGGACTTTGTGGGCTAGAGATCGCCCTCCAGAGTGGTTTCCGCAGATTCCTTCATGGATTTCCCGTAATACATAGTTTGCCTCGCTGGGTTTGAGGCACCGCAGCAATGGAGCGTAGTAGCCTTTCTTATAAAGGGTTCCGTTGAGTATGGTGTAACGAGAGGCTCGGATCTTAACTCGTCGAGCCTCGGCACGATCTTTAGGTAGCTCTCCCATTGGATCGATCTAGGATGGTCCCGAGTCGATTGTGTTGACGGCCTCGCCAATTGGTTCATTTACACTCGGCTTGTCGACGTGTTCGATAGGGACGGACCTGGTATATCTCTTCATCAGGGGAGGCGAGCTTTGCTAATAAATCGGCTTTGCTGTTTTTATCCAAGTGACACGACAGAGTTGAAATCCATTGACAAGTTCTTTCCTTTCTCCATGTATGCTCTTAATTGGTCTTTCCGTGTTTGGTATACACCGGTTGATTAACAACCAACCGAGAGTCGCTGACTTAGGTGCGTAACTCCCATACTAGCGGCGAGTCGGAGGCCGAGTAACAATGCTTCTTCGGTATTGTTCGACGCTTGGAATCCAAGTCGTAAGGCATCGTATATAGGTATTATCGGGAGTTTCCAAGCACAACCCCAGCCCCACCGGCCTTGAGTTGGAAGAACCGTCGACATACAGAGTTTCCATGGAATAGGGCAAGGGGGAGCGGTTGATGTCGGAACTGCACCGTCCTTCGGCGTATCGTCTACTGAGAGTTCGGTTGGAGGCGTCCCTTTGGCGATAAAATCAGCTACGGCTTGCCCTTTGATTGCTGCCTTTGGTCTGTATTGAATATCAAACTCACTCATTTAGTGAGTCGGCCGGAAGCCTCTGGTTTCTGCAATACCTGGCGAAGCGGAAGATCGGTCATCACGATGATGGTATGGGCATGGAAATACGGCCTGAGTCGGCGAGAGGAAGTTTTTCCAAGCTCGGGTATCTCGTTTCTGCTGGCAGTAACGCTTTGCTGACGTAATACACCGGCAGTTGCTTTCCTCCGAATTCTCGTATCAAAGCCGAGCTGACCGCTGCCTCGGATACTGCTAGGTAAAGGAGCAAAGACTCCCCCGACTCGGGTTTTGTTAAGAGAGGTGGAGAACCGAGATATGATTTTAACTGTTGGAACGCCGCTTCACATTCTTCCGTCCAACCCATCGTTTGCCTTCCTTTCAATTGTTTGAAGAAAGGGAGACACTTATCCGTGGCTCTGGACAGGAACCGATTAAGTGCTGCGACTCGTCCGGTCAACCTTTGGATGTCCTTAATGGTTTTGGGGGACTCCATATCAATCAAAGCCTTTATCTTCTCAGGGTTTGCCTCTATTCCTCGCTGACTGACCAAGAAACCGAGGAATTTTTCGGAGCCTACTCCAAAAGCACATTTACTCGGATTTAGCTTCATCCGGAACTTCCGTAGGATTAGAAACATTTCTTCCAAATCATTCACATGATCTGCCGCGTGTATGCTCTTGACGAGCATGTCGTCGATGTATACTTCCATGGTTTGGCCTATAAGCCGAGCAAAGATTTTGTTAACTAACCTTTGATAAGTTCGGCATTCTTCAAACCAAATGGCATCACTTAACAATAAAGGCCTTTGTCTGACAAAGGTAGTTTTTGATTTATCCCTGACGCATTACAATTTGATTATACCCGAATATGCATCCATGAAGCTAAGGAGCTCATGTCCTGCTGTCTAGCTGGTCTATCCTCGGAAGTGGAAAGCTATCCTTGGGGGGCTTTATTTAAGTCGGTATAGTCAATACGGACTCGCCACTTCCCGTTGGATTTCTTTACAAGCACGACATTCGCGACCCATTTCCGGATAGTGTATTTCTTCTATGAAATTAGCCGGAGGAGTTTGTTGACTTCTTTTTCAATGATGGCGTATCGTTCGGGGCCGAGCGGTCGCCGCTTCTGTAGGATCGGTCGCGGATCGACGTTGAGTCGGTGAGTCACCACAGAGGGGTCGATCCGGGCATATCTTCATGACTCCGTGCAAATACGTCGGCGTACCTACGGAGCGGGGCTATGCCTTTTCTTTCAAAGGGGATCAGAGACGAGCCAAGCACGCGGATCCATCTGTCTCACCAAGGGGACCGAGACAAGATCTTCGACCGCGTCCTCGTTCATAATTCTCGCCCAGGGTCCAATGATTCGATTGTTAATATGTTGGTCGGACTTTTGTCGGCGGCTCCTTTTACGGCTATCATGTAACATCGCCTCGCATCTTGCCTCCTTTGACAATTCCGACTCCCGACTCGGTCGGGAATTTCATTGAAAGATGGTATGTGGATACCACGGCCTGGAGGAGACTCAATGAAGGTCGGCCGAGTATTGTGTTGTATACTGAGGGTTGATCGACGACCAGGAAGTCAACCATCATCGTCGTCTGATGTGGGGCACTACCAGCAGTGAGTGGTAATGAGACAGTCCCTTCGGGCAGTACTTGTTTTCAGGAAAAACCGATCAACGGGGTCCGAACTGGGCGTAACGTGGATCGTTCGATCCCCATTTTGTCGAACGCCCGAGTAAACAACACGTCTGCAGATGATCCCGTATCGACGAGTATTCGGAACACTTTTCGGTTAGCGATCGCCAGGGTGACGATCAACGCATCATCGTGGGGGTGATGGATACCTCGGGCGTCTTCCTCAGTGAACGATATGCAATATCTTTTCCTTTTTTTCTCCTTTGGTGGCCGATCTATAATCATGAGCTCGGACTGAGCCTGACTAAGTTTTCTTGCATGATTCTTTCGTGCATTGTTTGAGTCGCCCCCACCTTGTGGACCGCCGATAATCGTCCGGATTTCTTCTATAGGCTGACTCTCGGTCGAGCGTGCCTCAGCTGCCACAGCTTTAACCATATGTTCTCTGAGTCGGTCGTCTTTGATGAGTCGTTTGATCTCTTCTTTTAGGTGACGGCAATCACTTGTGTTATGCCCGTGATCACGGTGATAATGGCAGTATTTATCCTTGTCCCGCCGATTAGGATTACTCCTGAGCTTACTGGGTCAGTTAACAAAGCCTTCGTTTTTTATTTCCATCAATACCTCTTCCCGAGTCTTGTTCAGGGGAGTATATGTGGAAAATCTTCGATCCGGCCGTTTGCCTGACCTTCGCTCATCACGCGCTTGATCATCCTTGCGTTTCCTTCCTCCGGCCGAGTCGGCTTCCTTTTTGGCCGACTCTTTGGCCAAAGTTTTAGTTTCACGCAGGATTTGCGCTTCCTCGGCATTCGCATACTTATCCGACCGTGCCATAAATTCTGCCAGAGTATCGGGCGGAGTTTTGTCTAGAGATGCCAGGAATGGCTTATCTCTAACTCCTTGCATGAGCGCATTGAGAGCCGTTTCTTCTGAATGTTTTCGAACCTGAAGGGATTCGAAATTAAAACGCTTGATATAATCTTTCAGTAGCTCTCCCTGCTTTTGAACTACGTTGTTCAGATGTGCAGGGGGCTTCAATTTCTTCTTTCCGCCGATGAAGTTGGTGAGGAAGGCGTCGCTCAGCTCAGCGAATGAACTGATGGACTTTGGTTTCAACTGTTTGAACCACAGTCGAGCTACATCGGTCAATGTAAGAGAAAAGGCCCGACACATTACTGCATCCGAGACATCGTGGAGCTCCATATAGGTTCTGAAGCATTCAATATGCTCGGTCGGGTCGGTCTTGCCGGTGAAAGGAGTGATTTGAGGTAATCGAAACCTCTCGGGCAACCGGGCCTTCAGTACCGAGTCCACAAAGGGGGACGCCTTCGCTTCGGACCCGGTTGAATATACATTCCGGCCGTGCTTCATGTCCGCCATCTCTTTCACCATCTCTTCCCGCACTTCTCTTTTAAAATTTTGAATATCGGCTTTCCAAGGTTCACTGCTCTCTGCCGTGCCTTCCATGGATGGGCGATTGCGCCTTCTTCGCTCTATCTCATGCCGAAGATCAGTCGGGGGTAGGGAAGCGTTGGCTGACTGCGCTGGAGATGGTTCTGATCCGCCTTGGGGTTGGCTCGGCCGGAAAGACTGCGGCACGGAAGGTTGAGGATCAACCGCCGTAGTTGGTACGTGCGCTGTCTCCCCTTGAGGATGCGGGAGCGGCTGCATTTGTTGCTGATACATTCGTTCCAGCATCTGCTTCATCGTATTCATATCAGACCGGATTTCTTAAACCTTCTTATCCAACCGTCCATCGTCGCGACCCCGCTGATTGTTGCTTGTCCTGGTCGCTCCTCGTTGGCGGTTGTTAGGTGGGTTCTGGGCTGCGGGGACAGCGACTGGACCCACCGGCCCTTCAATCTCATTCAAATCTTCCTCTGGGACCGTCCTTCTAGTCATTACCATTGAAATCAATATAGAGGTATGCGATGGCTTTTTTGTACGGATCCCACAGACGGCGCCAAGCCGTTGATGCGAAAATTTCCGGTTCGTCCTCTTAGACCTTCATATACCTGCACAGAGAGAGGACAAAGGAGACCCTGGCTTGAGCAGGGGACCCTCCGATGCCAAAGTCAGGCCTGGATTCTGGGTCTAAGTGTATTGAGGAGTTTTTAGAGAGAATTCTTTTTCGTACCTCTCAAGGTGACAGGGGTCCCTCTTTTATAGCTGCTGGGGCATTTAATTTCACGAGGATTCTCTTCCTGATATTGTGCGCGGGATCTTCTCCTGGTATCACGGAGATAGGATCGTGCCCATCTCGAGCCTTCATCCGATCCTGTGAGCTTCGGGGTCGGAGATCTTATCCCAAGATATCCGGGATGAGGCTTGATCTTGCGATGGTCGATCTGGTAAGGAGGTCCGCCCGACGCATGCCCGAAATGCTGATGAGTCGTCCGAACCGAATCAACCTTTGTCTCGGTTTAGCGAATCATTCCTCGGATTTGACACATCCTTTGGTGACCCGAGGCATTAAGTCCGAGTCTGCGGACTTGTATTTTTTGTCCCCAACAATGACCATGGAAGACAGATAGAAGGGCAGATTCTATACAATTTCTACCATTGGATTCGTGTATATAATTGATCAGAACATCTACTGGCTTAAAAAGACTGGAGAAGAAGTAGCATAGCATGCCGTTGCATGGAAATTATTGGAACACGACTTATAGAATCCGTGTCAGTGCAAATTATTGAACCGTGGCCCACCCATGAGGTGCGGTCAATCGGTCGATCTTACACGCTACCGGTACCAGTGGGGTCCACATGATGTGGCCGACCAGACTTTTGGAGTGGGCACGATTTGGTATGTTGCGTCACCCTGGTGGGCCATGTTAGATGAATGGATTAGATGGCATATGTACAACAGCAAGGTGGGCCGCAAAAGAAATCACGAAGGTTTGACTTTTTGGGCATCCCCTCCCAACTGCTCCTCATCATGTGGCCCACCTGATTTACCGATTGTGTTGATTTTTTTCCTCATGGCCTAACATCAAAGGTCACGCCTAGTGGACGGAATGGATCTGATGTACATATCACATGGGTCCCACGATAGCTCAGTACCATCAGTAATAGTGGTGGCACTGGTATAAATATCCCTCCATTCACCACTATATATACACACACCAAACACTCATATATTTTGCAACCTATTCCAATATTAGTTGAGCTCTTAGTCATTCTAACTACTCTCTCTCTCTCTCTCTCTCTCTCTCTCTCAGCTATGGCCTCTCCTTCAATGTTGTTGGTTACGCTATATGCAAGCTCTCTAATGGCTACTCATGCTAGTAATTTCTACCAAGACATTGAGGTCACATGGGGTGGCGACGGTCGCGCTAAGATCTTAAACAATGGGGAACTACTTACGTTGGCGCTAGACAAGGCGTCTGGCTCCGGCTTCCGATCCAAGAACGAATATCTCCTCGGCAAGTTCGATATGCAGCTGAAGCTTGTCCCCGGCAACTCGGCCGGCACCGTGACCGCCTACTATGTAAGTATCCACTCTCCATGTTCTGATCGATCCCAGTCAATTTCGACTTCAAATACATGTAGAAGGATCTAAGAGTTTACTTGTAACACATGTACCAGTGTTGACCTGGACCATTTATTAGGAGGGTCCCACGCCGGAGTGGTCCACCCATTTTGGGCACATGACTAGATTGAATCAGAGTTTAAAAACACAAAACTCGAGTCAACTCAGCGTTCATTCGAGTCGAGTCGAGTCGAAAACTAAACGAGTTGAGTCAGGTTTTATCGAGTTTTTTAAAAGCTATGGATAGAATATAAGTCTGCTGGTCTGTTTTTCTTTCTTTCTTTCTTTCTTTCTTTTATTCTAATTGTCCTGCCTGACGAGTGGACCAACATGAATTTTTTGTTATCGAGCATATTTATAGGGGGCCCACCTGATGAATGGCCCGTTTCGTTCACATGTGCCACGTGGGCATCTGATCTGCTAATCTCTTTTGTGTTTTTTTTTTCCCCTTAGTTTACAAACTTATTTCTTGATTGTTCATTCTTTTAACTGATTGGACGGATGGATTGCGCTGCAGCTTTCATCGCAGGGGCCCACCCATGATGAGATCGATTTTGAATTCCTGGGTAATCTCAGCGGAGAGCCGTACATCGTCCACACGAATGTGTACACACAAGGGAAGGGTGAGAGAGAACAACAGTTCTATCTATGGTTCGATCCCACCAAAGATTTCCACACCTACTCTTTTCTCTGGAATCCTCTACATGTATTGTAAGTCATTGCATCATAATCCGCTAAATCTGTAAAAGTTCAAGATTGCGGATGGACCAGCCAGGCCGGCCTGGCCCATGTCCATGTGTGGTCCAAGGGACTCGAATCGAAATGCAAATCCAGCCCAGGCCCACATATAAATTTGAATGGGTTTGGAACATAAAAAACATGACCCAAATTCAAACAAGTGTCTTCAAACTACACATGCATATTTATCTTTTAGCCGTCCATTCATTTTGTACAATGGTGTTGAATAGATGATTGATGATTCTATCTGGACTTGCAACATCATTGGGGCTTAGACACCCAGCCCAAATGATGCTGGGATGGACATGACGAGGTCGATCACTGTCTTTCTGAAATGGACAATTACTTTGAATCTACATAATTTCTAGACTCATAGAGATTCCTCTAATCCACAAGAAAAATGAAAAACATAAATAAATGTTAAATGTCATCACTACCTCTTTTAAATATTTCGGAGTCTTTTGAAAACTTTTAGATATTTTTGAAAAATTTTAGAAATTTCTAGAACCTTCTGGAAACTTCTAGAGTTTGATAGAGTTTTCTTGATTCTTCCGGAATATTTCGAACTATGCTAGAACCTTCCGGATTCTCTTAGAATGTTCCGGAATATAATAGAATCTTATAGGATATTTGGAAGCTTTTATGACTTTTTAGAGTTATATTAATTCTAGAATTTTCCATAGCTCTCTATAAATATAGGAAGAGCCTCATTATGTACACAAAAAAACACATAAACAAAAAAGAGTGAGTTTAAGGGTGAAAGCAAGGTATCCAAGTATTAAAACTTCAAAGGAGTTTTTCCTTGTGTGTGTGAGTTGTCATTCAAGAGTGATAGTTTGTGAGTGTTGTAAAGCATACCATTGTTGTGTACAAGTATTTGTAATAAATATAATTACATTTACTTGTCGTGTTCAACTCTTCAATTTAGTCGGGATCCGTTTTTTAAAGTGATCGTGCACAGTTTGGAGACTGTGAAGTTTGTTGGCATACTTGGTAAAGGGAATGATAATCATACCAAGTCATGATGGCGGATCTTGTGAACACAACAAGCGGAGTTACGAGGCTTAACAAGCACAACTATCAAAGTTGGAGGAGTCACATTAAGTCCTACCTTGAAGGGTAGGACTTGTTGGAGGTTGTTAATGGGAATGAGATTACCCCACCTCCTAAGGAAAATGATGAAGCACTCCGAAAGTGGAAGATTAAGGCCGGGAAGGCAATGTACGTGCTCAAGTCAACCATTGAGGATGAGTTGCTCAGGCGAATCAAGGATGATGACACACCTAAGATGGCATGAGACACCTTTGCATCATTGTTTTTAAAAACAAATGATGCTCGACTTCAATATTTATAGAATGAGTTAATGTCCACCAACCAAGGAGATAAGTTTATAAGCGAATACTTTACAAGAGTAAAAGATTTATACTGAGAAATTTCAGAATTGGATCCTAAAGCAAATATTCATGAGAAAAGAATAAGGATGATCATTATACACGGGTTGAAGCCCAAGTATAATGCTTTTATCACAACAATACAAGGTTGGCCTATTCAACTTACTCTCATAGAGTTGGAGAATTTGTAGGCCAATTAAGAAAGTTTATGCAAACAAAAAACAAGGAAGAGGAAGCACTTTACTACAACAATAAAAAAGGCGGACATCGACAGCAGAACAAAAAGGGCGAACAAAGTCAGCAGTACTTTAGAAAGTCCAAGAAAAGAGAAGAGCAAGGAAGAAGTCCTCGGACAGGGGGAGTTCAATCCGACAACAATACCAATAAACGACAATCCTCTGTATCTCGAAGGTATAATATAGATTGTTTTAATTGCGACAAGAAAGGTCACTTTGCAAAAAATTGTTGGTTCGAAAATCAATTAGCCGAAGGTAACTTGGTGACTTCTAGAAATCACTAAGAAGACGGTAAAGATGACTGGGACTTTCAGGCATCTTTAGCAGTGTCTGAATCCATCAAAGGAGACTGTTTAGAGAAGGAGATAGATTTTGATGAACCACTCAAGCAGTCTAACACAGTCACTGACGAAGTAGTTGCTTCCTCAATAGTGACAGAGACGGGTGAAATAGCCCTTGCCGCAGTTTCCAATCAAGGAGCTATCAACTACAGTAGTGATTGGATCGTTGATTCAAGGTGCTACACATTGAGGAATGTTGTCTTTGATGAAGCCTCATCATGGTGGTCGCCACTGAAGGAGGAGCTGCTAAACTCTCAAGACTTAGAAGATGAAACTGCATGAGAAGATAGGGGAGACAAGGGAAGAAGAAGAATCTCCTAGTTCAACTAAGGAGTTGACGCCTACAGGACGAGATGGTGAGCAAGTGCTTAATCTGTCCGAAACACCAGATAAATTTATGAGTCCATGACAGACTAGAGTACATCAAAGTAGTCCAAAAGAACTTCGCTCAAGTCAACAGGAGGTTGCGGTAGACAACCCACCACTTATGAGGTCGACTAGACAGAGAAACCCTAACCCAAGATACGTGAACGCTGCCTTAAAAGAAGAAGAGACCGTGAAAGACCCAACGACATTTGAAGAAGCATCCCGAGACATAGAATGGTAGAAGGCGATGGAAGAAGAGATTAAGGCATTGAACCAAAATCAGACTTGGGAACTAGTTCCAAAACCCAAGGATGTGAAGCCGATATCATGCAAATGGGTGTACAAAGTCAAGACTCGCCCCGATGGATCAATAGAAAGGTACAAAGCTCGACTAGTGGCTAGAGGATTCTCACAAGAATATGGGTTGGACTATAATGAGACTTTTAGCCCAGTAGCAAAAATTACAACGGTGCAAGTACTACTAGCACTTGCAGCGAGCAAATCTTGAAAATTGTGGCAGATGGATGTAAAGAATGCCTTTTTACATGGAGAAATTGATCGAGATATGTACATGGAGCAGCCAAGCGGTTTCCAGAGTAAAAGGCGTCATGATTATGTCTGCAAACTAAAGAAGGCCTTGTATGGGCTTAAACAAGCACCGAGGGCATGGTACGGCAAGATAGGGGAATTCCTAGTGCAAAGCGGGTTCTCGGTGGCACCTGTAGACTCCAGTCTCTTTGTAAAAATCTAAGAAAGTAAACTAGCAATAGTGCTAGTGTACGTGGATGACTTGATCATCACTAGAGATGATGACGGTGAGATTGAAAGGACAAGAGAGAACTTGTCCATGCGATTCCAAATGAAGGAACTTGGAGAACTGAAGCATTTTCTTAGGCTGGAGATTGACCGAAGTAACAAAGGCATATTTCTCTGTCAGCAGAAGTACGCTAAAGACCTATTAAAAAACTATGGGATGCTCGAATGCAAGCCAATTGCCACACCTATGGAGGCTAATGCCAGGCTATGTTCGGAAGAAGGAAAAGACTTGGAAGACGCAACTATGTAATGACAAATAGTTGGTAGTCTAATCTACCTTATATTATCGCGACCAGATATAGCTTATGCAGTTGGTGTGGTTAGCCGGTTCATGCAAATATTAAAGAAGCCGCATCTTGAAGCAGTACGTCGAATACTGAGGTATGTGAAGGGTACATAGACCTTGGTTTATTGTACAAGAAAGGTGGAGCATGAAAGATAGTTGGGTACTGCGATGCTGACTATGGTGGTGATCATGACACACGACGATCAACTACTAGATACGTATTCAACCTTGGCTCAGGAGCAATCTCTTGGTGTAGCAAGAGACAACCTATAGTATCTTTATCAACCATGGAGGCTGAATACGGAGCAATGGCAATGGTAGCACAAGAAAGCATATGGCTTATGCAGTTAATGAGGGATCTTCATCAACCAGATGATTCTCCAATGATATTGCGCTGCGATAATCAATTAGCAATTTTCTTGGCTGAGAATCCAGTGTTTCATGCCAGGACCAAGCATGTGGAGATACACTATCACTTTGTGAGAGAGAAGGTACTTCAAGGAGAAATCGAGATGAGTCATGTGAAGACCGACGATCAAGTTACAGACATACTCACGAAAGGACTTAGCAATGCTAAGTTCACCGAATTAAGAAAACAACTTGGCATGATGACTAAAGCAGAATTGTGAGAGTTGGTGTTGAGGGGGAGTGTTAAATGTCATCACCACTTCTCTTGAATATTCCGAAGTCTTCAGGAAACTTCCAGATATTTTCGAAAAATTTTAGAATTTTATAGAACCTTCCGGAAACTTATAGAGTTTGATAGAGTTTTCTTGACTCTTCCGGAATGTTTCGGACTATGCTAGAACTTTCCGGATTCTCTTATAATGTTCCGGAATATAATAAAATCTTATAAGATATTTGGAAGCTTCTAGAACTCTTTAGAGTTATATTGATTCTAGAAGCTTCCATAGCTCTCTATAAATATGGGAAGAGCCTCATTATGTACACAAAAAAAACACAAACAAAAAAGAGTGAGTTCAAGAGTGAAAGCAAAGTGTCCAAGTATTAAAACTTCAAAAGAGTTTTTCCTTGTGTGTGTGAGTTGTCATTCAAGAGTGATAGCTTGTGAGTGTCGTAAACCATTGTTGTGTATAAGTATTTGTAATAAATATAATTACATTTACTTGTCGTGTTCAACTCTTCAATAAATTCTACTAAATTTAAAAATAAATTGGTTTATGATAAAAACAAATTTACAATCTTTAAATAGTGATAACAAACCTATGTAGAAATCTCGTAATCAAACTCCAACTGAACCTCCTTAAAATTTGTGACTTATTATAAATATGTCTTCCTCAAGGATAACTACTCCGAATCCACGGAGCTTCTTTGGACTCCTCACAGAGACTTCTCGAATCCACGAGGAAAGAAAGCAAGAAAATAGAAATAAATTCTAATAAAATTCAAAATTGATTAATGAATGAAATAAACGAGTTCACAACCCTTTAAATAGAGATACCAAGCAATGGGAGAGATATCAGAAGCAAACTACAACTAAAACTCTTAGAATTCGCAACTTACTATTTATAAACGGTCGTGATGTCTATTAGTGCCTAAGGTTTTCGGCCAAAAATAGTAAGTGTCCTATTTGGCTTCACCAAACTGTTCTCCTAATTATTCACAACTCCTAAAGCCCGACGGATGAAGAGTTATAATCAAACTAAAACTTACTATTTATAGTAAAAAGGAAATTAAAACAGGGAAAGGACCGTCGATCCAGGTGAATTTTACAAATCCAGCTTGCGTAACCCAGCATAGCAGGGTTGGTTGGCTAAAGTAGCTCATTCTACCCCAAAATCATATATTTTACGCACGATAACTCATTCCGGATTGTGAGATACGCCCCATCTAAGGTCGGATGGTTCGGATCACTTCTGCTGTGGACCGGCCTTTTCTTGTCCATCTTGGCCATGAAACTATCCGCAACCTGCTCTACATCAAAATATTAAACTTATGTCATGATTTTTACTAGACTTCATGGTTTTCAGCCAAAAATAATAAGTGTACAATTTGGCCTAACCACATTATTATCCTAATTTTTCTAAGTCATTATTATCCTAAATTTTCAAAGTCCTTTTTAGATTGGGGACGAGTACTAAAGCTCAAAGGATCAAGAGTTAAGATCAAATTAAAACTTACTATAAATAGTAAAAAAATCATTTAAAAATGATTTTCAACCCTCGATCTAGTGGAATCTTGCAAATTTGGCGTGAGCAACCTGGCTTAGCAGGTTTGGGTGGCTAAAGTATCTTCTCCTACCCAAAATTATATATGTTACAACGAATCACTCATTCCTGTTTGCGAGATATCCCTGTTTTATGGTCATAGCGATCCTGATGGATTGCCTTTTCTAGTCCATCTTGGACATGAAAGTGTCCGGGATCGCTCTACATCACAAAACACGAGCCATATTGCTCTCTTGGTGATCAAATGGTGTGGCCCACATGGGCCACCAAATTTAAAGGAGTTCATCTGGACCAGTCTAATGTATTGGGTTTTTGATTAGAGTCGGATCAATGAATTTGAACCTGGCCCATCTATGTAATATTTGTAAGTATGATCTTCTTCCTTAGTATTCATTGCATTTGCATGGTTGATTCTCTTTTCAGATTTTACGTGGATGACACTCCCATCAGAGAATTCAAAAACGCAGAGCCGTCGATCCGTGTCCCATACCCGAAGAACCAACCGATGAGGATCTACTCTAGCGTCTGGAATGCTGATGACTGGGCCACACGAGGTGGGCTGATCAAAACCGATTGGACGCAAGCGCCCTTCACTGCCTCCTACCGGAACTTCCAGGCGGACGCCTGTGTATGGTCATCTGGCGTCTCATCCTGTGCGTCGAAACAGCGGCCATCATCATCCAACTACACGTGGATGACATTGGATCTGGATTCTACGGGCCGTCAGCGGCTGAGATGGGTGCAGAAGAATTACATGGTTTATAACTACTGCAGTGATGTGAAACGCTTTCCTCAAGGACTTCCTCCTGAGTGCTCCATCAATTCAACGGCTTAGATTCTACGAACATACATGGGGTGGTCTTTTACATGTGGGTTTTCAATTCTGACGAGTGGGGCCCATGGTTTGATAATCAAGACCGTTGGTGTGTTGTGCCCTGCTGTGGATGGACTATTTCTAAAAATCTCCTTCACAGGTCGATCATCAGATTTCTGTTTTTTGTTTTTTTGGCTGAAGATAGAGGGTTGAGAAGAGAAATACAACAACGGTCCACATTTCCAATCTGGGAGATTTTTATTTGGAGACCTTCCACAGTGTGGCTCTGCAGATCAACGGCCCGGATTACCTAGCTTTGGGCCCCACATGTCAGATTTGACAATCTGAGTGTTCAGTGCAAAGACATAATTCCCCATGCACGTTACCTTTTTCTTTACGATCTGTAAGAACAAGACTCACTTTTTTTTTTTAAAGTTGTGGTGTCTCATCGATTGAACACGTGCATGCATGTATCAGCCATCAAATCCACAAGTCCAAATTGCGTGGCCCATTTTTACGGAGATTAGCCTGAAAATCAGATTCAACGATTCTAACCACCCAGCTATGGGCTTTCGGATGGAGTGGTTAGAATTAAAGATGGTCAGCAGTCAAAAATCAATTAGTGAAATTCGATGGGTATGATCAATGGATCGTTGTGGGCTTCAAGCCTAATCTCCATTTAAAATGGGCCCTACTATTTGGACAGTCTGGATTTTCATACAAGTGTGGCCGTGCATGTGGATGACCCACCAGAACTTTAAAAATGGTGGTGATCCATCACCGTAGTAGTGTAAAGGGTTACTCAGATTCTGTAATTTGCGGTAGCATACAGCGTACAGCACAGAATGAATAAAGGAGCACTTTTCAACCGTGCTTTTTCGTGTAGTCTGAGGCTTCCTGCAATCTCTCCCATCACATACGTTGGAACGGTGTGGGGTCCACCCATGATGTTTTTGTTGATCCTAACCGTGCATGTGGTGATTCTCCTCGGGTTCACCGAACATCCCAACAGTCATCCCGAACCAAAACTTCGGTAGGATCTCAGGGAAATGTACAATCACGCCTAAAACTTATGTAACATTCAAGTGATGTGGTCCAGTTTTGGAATGGACTAACTTATGGCTTGTCCCTTCATCCTGGTGGGGCACACCTGATGTTTGGATTGGATGGCATATAAACAACACTCCCATCTTGAAGTTTCTATGGTGAGCGTCCCCTCATCCAACATCTCCCATTGTACCCTTTTTGGTGTGGCCCACCTGAATTATGGATCAACGTGGATTTCAGGGTGAGCCCATCGAGTCTCGTATGATGGTTTTGCTTCGACTTGTAAAGCTCAATGGCCTCACGCGGCTCGCCTTACAACTGGATGACTCCTGAAATATGGAAGCAGATTGCGTACTGAGTTTACTCTGTGGGGCCCACCATGATGTATGTGTCCTACCCACGCCGTCCATCCGTTTTACTGGCTCATTTTAGGGCATGAGCCCAAAATTGAAGCATATCCAAAGCTCAAATGGACTACACCACAGGAAACAAGGCAAATTAAACAGCTACCGTTGAAAACTTCTTGGGGCCACAAGTTTTTGGATCAAGCTGATATTTGTATGTTCACTTCATCCATGTCTACGTGACCTTATGAACACGTTAGATGACAAACAAACATCACTGTGGGCCCTAGGAAGGTTTCAACATCCCCATTGTTTCTTGTGGTGTGGTCCACTTGAGCTTTGGATACGCTTCAATTTTGGCCCCGGGCCCTAAAATGATCTTGAAAAACGGATGGACAGCATGGATAAGACACATACATCCACAGTAGGCCCCACAGAGTTTACTCAGTACACTACAGGTGATTTTCTTTGTGATTTTTTCAATCTCTCTTGTTCATTCTTGTGCTTGTAATGGGATTTCTCATCCTTCTTATAAACATCCGATCCACCACTTTAATAGTAGCACGATCAACGCTCCCAAGATGAATGACTCTTTCATTTGGGAAACGTTAATTCCCTTTTAATTTCAATTTTAAATGGTTCAAAATAGATTCGCAAAATAAATAATGTTAGTACTAATAATATAAAATGAGAATTGATGAATTAACAGTCCAATGCAAGAATAATCCCGGATCTCCACCACGAAAGGCTAGGATCAAGAGAGCCTCAAGACCATTCATCCAACTTTAGTCAAGGATAATCCACAGCGGGCCAGGTCGACGGTCATGCACCTAACGTTTCAGTGGTGCATTGAAGATATCCAAGCCGTCCATCACAACCATGTGACCCCCCGGCACAAAAACGAAAAATCAGACCCATCTGCTCCTCAGGTGGGCCACAACATTATGCTTAGGCGGACGCCTTAGAAAAATCTAGCCCAAATTTATTTTATTTTTTATCATGCATGAGCATGAGATCTCATCCGTCCATCACATGGGTCCCACCCTGTGATTCCCCTGGCCCAAAAATAAGACCAGTCCGCTCTTCATGTGAGCCGCAACATTAACATTAACATTACGGGACGGCTTAGGAAGAGCTGCCCAGAGTTTTTCCAACCGTCCATTTCTTTTCTTAAGTTGCTATCACCTATAAGCTGACTAGCCTGGTTTTTGTACCAGAATCAAAACAATGAACCCATCTTATGAACGGCTTGGATCTCACAACACATGTGACCCATTAGCACTTGTGGTGGAATTCCATGATGTTATCAGTAAAATATTCTATGTTTTTAAGTGATTATACAAACCATTGTTCTAAGCAAATGGACACTTTTTTTAGGCTCCCAATTCCTCAATAGGTGTGGCCCACAGCTCAATAATCCATCCACAGATCTGATCCCACTCCGATCATTTTCCTTCCCATTGGATTTGGGCCATTGCTACAGTTTGTTTCTTAACTCCCAACTTGTATGCCTGCTGATCAAACGGTCAGGTTCTTTACCACATGGGGGACAGCCAGATCAATGGACAGGATCATCAAACCATATGCCCCACATTCAAAGAATTGGGAGCTTCAGACCCCATAACTAAGCACTAGCAGCTGGTCAGGTTCAGTGGGGCCAGTCTTAGCAGTACAGGTACAAAGTGGAGCCCATCCGAATTTTGTAATCACTCACCGTCCGATCGTTCTCGAGCTCCTCCTTCACTATCGGATCAATCTTGAGCGTTTGTGCATTGGCTGGAATTCCAGTTGCCAGATGGATCTTCTCCTTCACACAAGCAATGGTGTCGGAGCCCTCTACTGCAAGCACGATCATTTCTCTGTTCATCAACCAAACACGGATCCGATTTTTGATCCTCGAGGACACAGCCGTAACAAGATGAAGGGTCGATTCCTTCCGTATGTTGTAAGACGCTAGTGTCCGCTCTTCATCGAGCCGCTTCCCGCCAAAAACGAGGCTATGGTGCTCGATCGGAGTCCTCTCCTTGTTTAGAATCTTGGCCATGACTTCATGGACAGCATCAGAGGGATCCACTTCTATTGCTACTGTCTTCCCACTCCACATTTTGATGAATATCTGTATAGGAGAGTACACTACACAGAGGGTGGTTCCACTCTTGATGTTATAGTCAGCCAAGATTTTGTGATCTTCAAGTTGTTTTCCACTGTACATAAGCTTCTGCCGATTGGGTCCCACCGCCACCGGGCCCGCTATCATGGCCTTGATGTTTTGGATTGTGTTCCATAGGTCCACTTGGAGTGTGATCATTTCGTTCGTTGGTGTCTCCACTGTTACTTTGATTTTGGGTATTGGATGGGTGACCATGTGAAGGATGGGCCACCTTCGGATGCTGTAGGATGCCAGAGTAGATTCATCTGCAAGCATGCGTCCGGCATAGATGAGCATCTGTTGGTCCACTGGGATTGCTTCCTTTTGTGAATTTTCATCTTGACAGCCCAGATGGTGTCCCAATCTGTAACTTGAAGTACAATTGTTTTTCTTGTTGGAAGGGCATCAATGGTTATCTGCATCCTAGCTGTTGGATTGTGGACCATTTGGAAGGTTGATTCTTTCCGGACGCCTTTGTTGTCTGACTCACCTTTCATGTCTTTGGTTCTGTTGGAGGTGTTTGTCCTCATCTTCGAATTAAAAAAGTTGGGAAAAGATGATATAAATCACTTTTGAAAGAAGCATAAGGTGTAGAAATCTAAAATCCTACTCTAGCCATGTGTGTCAACATGTTTGTGTAATGCTCAACCATGTATTCGTCCAATCACATTCATCTGGTGCGGTAGACACGTGCATCAAATGCAAACTGTTAATCATTCACTTCATACATGGACGGGTGGCCCATGTTACCAATGCAAGTCATTAAGCGCGCGCACACCAGTACTTTGGTGCCGCTTGATGTTTGAGGATTCCACTTGCATTAGCAGAAAAACAGAACAAGACGGTCTGACTTTAGAGAATTCAAAAACACAGTTAGACTGACTGCAATCCTTCCGCACGCTTAAATTAGGAAATGTGAGCTTCTGAACTTCAGAAATTTCTCTTGGATTTGAGTTCTGGATGATGGATTCCCATCTCCCCAAATATCGGTGGCACTCAAGATTGCTTCGACTCTTGAAATATTTCTATCCATCAAAATGGCCTGAAGTTTTGAAGGGGCCACAGGAAAACATCCCTAGGGTGGCCACATGTGGGCATGTGAGCCATTCATCAGGTGGGTCAGACAATGTAGATTGCCTACAAAAAGAACAGGCAGTTCACTAATTAAATGGGTCACACATGGATGTATCAAACATAGACTGTTGGTAACTTCTTTCAACCACCCATTGTTTTCACATGTGTGGCCCACCTGATGGACAGCACTGATCACGGATTGGCACAAGCGGACGTGTGTGTGGGTTAGCCAACACTCAGTATCCCATGGATGGAACATTGCTATTGTACCATTTGGTTAGCCATGGTTCCGCAATTGGTGGCCAGGCTTGCCATGGCATTTCTTTGAGAAGATGGGGGACGCCGGGCGTTTGGAGTAGGATTTGATGGGGAAGGTTGGACCCTTCGTGAACTTCTTGATTGACTGCCACCCATGATTCAGAGTCTTGTTCTCAACAACCTGAAATTAAACAACATTCCATCAAACTTTTTTTGCAAACAAAACTGTGCTCTGTGTGGTATCAGCTGCATGGGCGTGTATGGTGATGAAGCTTGTTAATTTGGTGGGTCACCACGTGGATGGCTCAAAGCTGAAAAATCATATTGTTGTGAGACTTTCCAGTTGAATGTAGACTGTTGCTTTTACTTTTCTGATCTTTCAATCCACTGTCTGAATGGCCATCGTGTAGTCCGATTACTAGATTTTTGGGCCATGGCCTATCCATGCCAGAATTGCGCGCGCTTGTGATCTAGGCTATTCATTAGGTCAGCTCCAGTGTATGTTGGCTGTCCCAAAAATCCGGCTGGCCCACTCTTCAATGGATAGTTGAATGAACTGCCCAACTGTCCGAATTCAACATAGAATTATGTCCCACCTGATAAATAATGTACTGGCCTGATTTTTGGGTCAGGACATGTTGGGCCCACCTGACAAACTGCTTGAATCTCTCACACTTATGCCATTGTGGCACGCATGTTCAAATGGGTTGCCTCTACAACCACCATACACATCAACCCCATACAAAAGAAGCAATTCATACCAAAATCCGACTGCAAAAAACGTCACAAATCCTAAGCAATGTGACCAGTGATTGCAACACGTAAAACAGTCCCAAATATTGATTAAAAGAGACGATTACATAAAAGAAGAGATTAAGCCACGCTGAAATTCATGTAAAAATGCCCATAATTCATGAAACCGTATGAAATTCAAAATTCCCTAGAGAAATTTCGTGTCGTACCCACTTAGGGCTCATTTGGCACTTTGACGTGGAGTGGGTCACTGACACTTTCATGTCCAAGATGAACCAGAGAAGGCCCAGTTGGAGGCGGAGGTGATCCGGATAGTCAGAACCTTACAACAAGCGTATCTCGCAAACCGGAATGAGTTACTCGACATACCATATATGATTTTGGGGTAGGAGAAGCTACTTTAGCCAACCAACCTGGTCATGCTGGGTTTTCCATGCTGAATTTGCGAGATACCATCAGATGGACGGTCAAAAATCTATTTTATTTCTATTTTTACTATTTATAGTAAGTTTTAGTTTGATTATAACTCTTCATCCTTTGAGCTTTAGGAGTTGTGTCCAACATGAAAAGTGCTTAGAAAAATTAGGAGAATAACGTGGTAAAGCCAAATATGACATTTAGAATAAATAGTAAATATACGATTTATAGCAAGTTACGAATTTTAGGGAGTTTTGAGTTGGAGTTTGATTCTGAAACTTTTTCCAAGATTTGGTATCACTATTTAAAGGGCTGTAAATTTGCTTTTATTATCTATCAATGAAATTTCAAAATTTCTACTCTTTCCTATTTTTTGCCTCATGGATTCGAGGAATCTCTGTAAGGAGTCCAAAGAAGCTCCTTGGATTCGGAGTAGTTATCCTTGAGGAAGACGGTGATTGACCTCATTACATTCATCCCTATGTCACACCTGTATTTGGAATGCATTGGAATCCAAATCACAATTACACTAGAATCGAAGTGATTTGGAATCCTCTATTGTGTTTGGTAGCTTGTAATCGGAATCTTGTGGAATCCAAAATTGTGTTTGGCAGCCTAGATTTGGAATGCATTGGTATTCTGTAATATATTAACGGCACTGAATTTGATTAAGTAAATCATCCTAAACCCAAAATGGCATACATGTCTGACATTTTAGATATTCCTCGTAAAAAGCCCATTGAAATATACACTTCAGCTAAAAAGGAGGTAATTCTAAGCCTCAAGTGGGCCATAGATAATTATCGTTAACATGAACTCATTACTCTCTAATACATAATTATTGTTAACATGAACTCATTTTCTCTAAATTACTATCTCATAATTACTGTTGACATGAACTCAGTACTCTCTAATACATAATTACTGTTAGCATGAACTCATTATTGTTCACTGATCAAAATAGATGGCTACAGTGGATGTCCTCGCTCTTTCAAGGTGGCCTGCATAGATGTGTAAGGAAAAAAAAACAGCAAGATATCACACTATGATACGATTCACATATCTCACTCAAGAAAGTAACCTATCATTCCTCAGGAAGAAATTGAGAGAGCTCCTTATTCGCTCAGCTGTTTCAAGTTTCAACTGCAATACCCAATAGCTAACAAGCTTTGCAAATCATTCACATGGGAAATAAAACAGTCCCATACCCTTCCATGTTCTTTGTTGCAATCATCTCCACATTCGGTACAGGTCCATGGAGACATCATCGACATGTAGCAAACAGAAAATTACATGCACATAAATTTTTTTTTTAAAAAAAAAAATTGAAAAGAAAAGCACAACTACTTCCATTTTAGGATTTGAAACGAACTTAGCTGCAATTGAAGGGCTACTTCATCGTCTAACCACATACAAATGATTTCATCTCATATTAGCTAAACAATAATTATATGTATTAGAGAATATAGCATGTATGGATTATGGTTTATCAAGATTATTTTGAATCTTGTTCAAAATCTCTAATACATAATTCCGGTCAACATACCTTTCAAAAAAAAAAAAAAGGTAAAGTAAAATGAGATTAACCCATTTTTAAGTTGAAACCAAACAGAGTCTTGACTTAAGTCATTTTCCAGACATTGGATTCATTATGCATTGAGAAATTACTCTGACCAAGACCGAAAATACTGCAGGGATTCCAACTGACCTACAATGCATAAACATTTTTAATTACAGATCACAGTCAATCTCAGGTGGGCCTGAGCAATTTGATGATCGGAAAACTACAATGCAATTACAATCAATGCAAGATGACAGTCAAATGAATATCAAGGGAGAGAGATTTATAACAGTGGGAGTTATTTGATACTCTAGCAGAGCGTGATGGCTGATATGTGGATGCTCATACGCTGTACATGTTGAATAACACAAAATTGAATGGTCCAAATTGTAGAAATTCTGTAGATACGTCTTTATATATATATATATATATATATATATATATATATATATATATATATATATATATATATATATATATATATATATATATATATATATGATTTGATTAAACCATTTTGTATTTTAAATTATTTTAAAATAATTTAGTGTTTCAAAATATCCGTTGGGACGGACCATGGCTGTGGCCATAGGTGGGCATGCGTCCTACGGATGTGTCTTTTCACTGAAAGGTTATATCTTTTCAATTTTTGTTTTGAAAAGTTGTCTTTTGAAGCCTAAGGGTCGCACCACTTGGGTTTAAACCCAATAGTCACAACCCTTTGTGAAGGGGTGTCTCCACAAAGTCTATAAATAGACTTTCTCTCATCTGTTTTAAAAAAAGTAAGAAAAAGTTTATTTTATATTAAAAGTATGGTTTAAGTGTTTTCTAGTTCGGGTTAAGACTACAAAGTGGTTCGAACCCGTGTACAGTGAGTGCACCGCTGGGACCGGGTCATAGTCGTTGTATGCTGGAGGTCGATTGCTCTGGAAACCTGTTGCACTTGGGACGATGTCCAAGGGGAGCAAATTCGATTTCAAGCTGAGTGACTCATGTCACGCCTCGACTTCTATAAACCGATAAGTTTTCTCTTTTTCTCAATTTAAAATTATTTTATTTAAATAGTTTTTCAAACTCCATATCCCAACAATCTTGAAATCGAATTTGTTTGAAAAACTATTTAAAAATTACGGTTGCATCTATTTGGTTGGAATAGCCCAAAATGAAACCACACCAACCCGATTTGTGGGCCATGACTCATATAATCTAGAGTTGTCATATCTCACCTAATGGTCAAGATCTTATAAATACTTGTTATGTAAGCTCTTTGGACCACATGTACAAAAGTGAACGTATGCACCGACACAGAATGGTCAGAGTATTTTAGATCTTGATAATTATAAATGGGAATTTTTAGACTATGATCAAACATATAAGAGGCTTCGATTCCTGAATAATTGGTCGGGTTCGTTGTAACCCTCGTTAGCACAGAGTATGATCCTCAAGTTGTCAGATATGTCGGGCTAAGGCTATCTTGGGTACTAGACCTATAACCTACATATGGTTTTTATGTCCTAAAGATATGTCATTCTATCACACACATGTAAAATCCAAGAAATCTATAGTGCCTACCTCTTGGATAATGTCAGGCCCTGTTCACTCATAAAAAAGCCTGTATTTAGTACATTTTCTCAAAATCATGATATGACATTAATGAGCATTTCTTTTTAGATCTCAAAATTTACAATTTATTTTCTCGTAGCTTGAGCCAACGTAACCTTCACATGAAAATAAATCAAACTGTTGAACCATACTGAGTAGGATATACATTAATTTCAACATCCCTGTACAATAAAGATCAACCCAAAATGAATTTCAAAATGGGAATGTGTTGGGATTTCCATCATATCAGGAATTCTTCTTTGTAGACCACCATGCATGGTTAAAAAGAAAACTTTGGAAAGAAAAATATGAAAGAAACTTAAAAATATAATCTTCCAAAGTATCTTCTAAAATGGGTCTGATAGGTCGATGTTGTGATCACTATCTCATAAGTTTGCTAGTTGCTCACATGCGGATGGGTAATATTCATTGTACAGTAAACCGGATGAAGGATCTAAATCCATCATGTACGTGCTAGAAATAGAATTCTTGATATTAGGAAATGTAGTTGCTAATTATGTGTCTTCCCATCAATTTCAAGTTGGTGCAACCCTTAAGGGTTCTAACAAGGAGCATCTGCTGGTTATAACAATTCTATATGAACTTGACATGTTGCATGAGAGCAAACGGCATTCTGATGACCCTTGATCTAGTCCACTGATCTGATGGACCTTACATGGGAACAAAATCACCAAATATGGAAAGACTTGAATGCCCCAATAATGAGATTTCTTGGACAAATCTCATTAAATAAATAAATAAATAGGTGGAAATGACTCAAATCCAAAGGGGTGTAAAAAAAAAAAAGAAAAAAAAGAAGTAATAATGAACTGATACTCTAATCACTTGTTCAACGGAAATGAAGTGGACGGTTAGAATCATCTATCCTAATTGCTCATGGGCTTATACTCTTATGAGTTTCCTCTCCTCGGTAACATTTTAATACTTTAACAGATCACTATGGTTCCATACACATGCAATCTATAATCTTATATGATATATGTCTTTCGATAATCTAATCCGGGCCCAATTTTGATGATCAAGACTATTCAGTTAATGTGTCAAACCATGTATAATGTATCACCAAATTATTCTCCCATTGAACAATCTTAAATGTCCAACTTATAAACTGCAAGTGGATGGTTTACTGTCTACTTTATGATGTGAGATTTTGGAAAGATATTTGATGGCAACTGATGATGGGTGGCATAAGAGTGCATGGTCTAAATCGTGAAAAGGTGGGGCCTACTATATTGTTGGTGCTAAAACAAATATAACATGTCATTTTGATTAAGTGCATGTTAAGGAGTTGATTTTTGTGTGATTGATGTGCATATAATGAATAGCTATATTGATGTTGATCTTTAAAAATGCAATAGAATGCACGGTTTCACACTAAGGCATCACTGCACACATGTTTGTAACATAAATAATTCATTAGTGGGTTATTCTTTATATTTATAGTAATCTAAAAATTAAGTTATAATGTAAACCAACCATTGGTATGAATGATCTTTATGATAATGAGTGCACACAAGGAATAATTGAGTATGCTATATTGAACTTGATCAAATCAATGACCAAGTCTATCAAACCATGGGCCCACTTATTACTGTGTATCTATAGATAACGTACATTATTCCTTTTGTATCATTGCATATATCTTGTGGTCTTTGATCCATCCTATGTAGATTTATGATTGATATGTTTGAATCTTATATCCATGTGTCACATGTACAAAATATAGTTTTCCAATTATAACATGAAACATTAGACA
The DNA here is from genome assembly GCF_029962835.1 of Magnolia sinica. Lineage (NCBI taxonomy): Eukaryota > Viridiplantae > Streptophyta > Magnoliopsida > Magnoliales > Magnoliaceae > Magnolia > Magnolia sinica. The sequence continues at coordinate 84,110,287 of NC_080582.1, forward strand.
ATGTATGACACTTGATACGTAGACACTTAAAAATTGTACATATGTGGAAAACATCTCATTTATAAAGATTTGAAACTGTGGGAGTTATGTACTTAGATGCACTACAATGTTCCAAAGTTATAAATCATACAAATATTATATTGGCCCATGTGGGATGATTAGACTGATGTATTTTTAAAATATTACCTTTTGCAGGCCCAATAAATGAAAGGTCTAGATCTTACATATGTATTACTTTTATGAATATTAAGTACTTGATAACTCACATTATATAAATGTTTGTCTCTCTAGAGTTTCACTTACCATGAAGCAAATAGTGACTTGAATTTCTCAAGTGGACTAGTAGTGAATATGCATTAATTCAATGTTAATTCTAACTTACATTTTATTATATAGAAAGTGATATTATAGAATATTGGGTCCAATAACAGATGGACCATCGGCACATATCACTTAACTGTTTAACACACTTATCGCTACTTTTTTATAAACGGTTCATATTATTGCTTTTATACATAAAGTTGTTGATAGGGTGACGAGTGTACAAGCCTAATTTATGAGACAAGTTACATTCACTTTTGGCATCGTTCACTATACTTTTTAGACAATATTACTTACTTAGAAAGGTAGAGGAAATGTTAATTCCATCCGATCATGTGCCAACCTAAGACACGTGTTAGTTAATTCATATGATGGTTCCTACGAAAGATTTTTCTTAATAGATTTATCAGGTGGGCCATAGATATATCTATCAAGGCTAAATCTGAAATTATGGAGGTGCACTCGGATGCATAAACCATTTAACGCATGGAATCCAAGTTTAGTCAATATGTATTTGATAAATGGGTTGACATAAAATTGAAGATTTGCACTAAGGAAACTACATGTTGAATGTTATGGATCAATATGCACATGTTTTACGTTGATGTGTACGTCTTTGAGACAAGGTGTTTGTAATTAAACATATTGCATGTTTTAATAATCAAATTGGTAGTCATCAAATGAATGGTAGAAAGAATATTGGTAGCAGTCTGAATTCATAAGATGATTGTTGGATCAATGAGATTTTTAAGCTATATTCTATTCTCATTGGAGGCTAGATATGAACATTTGAGATTGGTATTTATATGAGACTATAAGTTTATGTAATGAACTGTGTTATTTTACCATCAACAAATGTATCTAATGGCCAAACTTATGCACATATGGAGTTCATTGTTCAATTCATTGATCAAGATACTTGATAATGAACTTGGACATTTCTCCTACATATTCAGTTGCTAAATATCCATTGATTGTATTGAATTCTAATCGCTAATTGATAAATTGGTCAACCTTTCACGTGTTAGGGAACATATGATAACATGATAATGTTGCGATATGATTACATAAAAGTTATACTCTATTTTAGTTGTCATATGTTTATGCATGACAGATTACTCCAGCCTCTTTGTATTGCAGATACAATAAGGTCGATTAACTTTACCACCAGTTAGTTAAATGGTGTGGGCTAGTGAAGTTGTTTGAATTGTAAGAGTACATTCAAGGCTAAGAAAGTTGGTTGTATTCAGAACCGGTGATACAACAACTACCATAATAAAAGTGATGCTCAGTATCTGTTGTTTGATGGAGTCATAATTGTTGACTCTGTGAGGTCAAAAATGAGTTCAGTATACTTTGACTTGAGATATGAATAATCAAAGAGGCCACAACTGACTGTCAAAGACTTGATTGAGGAGCAAAAGGAGAAATCAGCCTAGACAGAGGCTCATTTATGAGTAGCTAGTTGGTGGGGCAATAGCTTGCCAATACGATGATCCCTACTGATCTGAAAGGATGATTAGCCACAATGGGATTAAGACATGACAAAACTCGTATGAGAAGAAAGCCTGACAGAGGAAAGACGGGTGAAGGTAAAAGGCTTACGGGTCATAAATCCTCTGACCAAGTGACTATCTAAAAGATTAGTCAATGATACATCGAAGGGAATGGGGCTCAGCCTAATATATAAGCTACCAGTATTGGCAACCCAACCTATACGAATAGAGATCCTATTAAATAGGTTCAATGGGTAAACAATAAGACACGAGGTAAACGATTGCACTGATGTAAATGAGCCCATTCTATGGTGTACAGTGCAAGCAGCAATGAAGAAGGATGAGTTTTTGAACTCTTAATGAATCCATAGCCATATATTTGGTGGTGTACCCAATTGCTGCGTATACTTGATAGAATTCACTTATATGGGTGTGGAAGTGGAGGCCGCTTCCTATGAGAATTTAGTCGAATTCTCTAGAGCACTCATGAAATCCAGGTAATGGTGTATGGCCGAAACGCACCAAACTGCAGAATCACTTATAGCGAAAAAGTTGTGTGAGTGGCATGTACTTGCGATCTACATCAAAAGGAATTAGGTTCAAAACTATGGTGTCACCTGATTCCTGTGGACCTGTCATGTTTACTCTAATGTCGGTTCAAGTCTATGGTGACACCGGCACTATTGCAGAACTCTTCCATCTTAACCCGAAATGTCAAAAATTTTGAAACATGTGGGGGATTATTGTATTTTAAATTATTTTAAAATAATTTAATGTTTTAAAATATCCGTCGGGACGGACCATGGCTGTGGCCATAGGTGCGCATATGTCCTACGGATGTGTCTTTTCACTGAAAGGTTATATCCTTTCAATTTTTGTTTTGAAAAGTTGTGTCTTTTGAAGCCTAAGGGTCGCACCACTTGAATTTAAACCCAACAGTCACAACCCTTTGTGAAAGGGTGTCTCCACAAAGTTTACAAATAGACTTTCTCTCATCTGTTTTAAAAAAACTAAGAAAAAGTTTATTTTATATCAAAAGTACGGTTTAAGTGGTTTCTAGTTCAGGTTAAGACTACAAAGTGGTTCGAGCCCGTGTACAATGAGTGCACCGCTGGGACTGGGTCATAGTCGTTGTATCCTGAAGGTCGATTACTTTGGAAACCTGTTGCACTTGGGACGCTATTCAAGGGGAGCAAATTCGATTTCAAGCCGAGTGACTCATGTCACGCCTCGACTACTCTAAACCGATAAGTTTTCGCTTTTTCTCAATTTAAATTTATTTTATTTAAATAGTTTTTCAAACTCCATATCCCAACAAACCCTTATAAGCTCTCTGGGTGATCTTAACTGTTTGTTGAACTCGGGGCGACTGGCTTATTTTCCTCGTAACCGTCCATTAAATATCCGTCATTCGACTAGGTGTGTGCCAATTGAAACGGGCCCATGGTTTGGGCTTATGATCAAACGAAACTGTGGCCCATGATTTAGATGATTAAAACTGTGTCAATTTTATTTAACGTATACAATTTCTCAGTACCTGCATATCAACTATCACTGCCAGAATATCTTTTTCTTTTAGTCCTATAGTTTTTTTTTTGTCCTTAGTCCTTTAGTTTACTTGGAGGTATCTAAATAATCTTCCAGAGAAATTTATGATCGGAAATAGGGGGAAAAAGCGGGGTTTTCAATGGAGGCTACGATCGAACGAACTGCATACCTTCGATTTGAAGTTGCGTACAATTTCTCAGTACCTGCGTATCAACGATCACTGCCAGAGTATCTTTTTTTTTTTTTTTTCCCTTTTGTTTACTTGGGAGGCATCCAAGCTAAAAAAAAAAGGATTTTTTTTTTTTTTTTTTTTTGCTAAATAATCTTCCTGAGAAATTTATGATGGGAAATGGTGGGCAAAAGGGGGATTTTCAATGGAAGTTACAATCGAACGAACTGCATACCTTCGAATTGAAGTTGCTGTGAAGGGGCTTTTGCAGGGTGTACTAGGAGGTCGTTTTGGTCGGTGACGGTGCTGCTGGCCTGCCGGAATCAATGGCAGAGGCAGACGCTGCCAGAATCAATGGGGTTTTTCCTTTTTCGGAGCCGTTTTCAGGTCGCCGTCGCTGATCGCTGAAGAAGAAGAAAGCGAGCGGAGATTACTTTCAGTGATGAAGAGAACGATGCTGTGTGATTTCAACTGACAAAAATGTCTAGGAAACTTCAGTCCTGGAATATCACAAGGAAGTTCCGGATTGCATCCTGCCCGCGCCTGGACGGACTCGCTCCAGGTAGGGTCTCTATGGGATCCAAATTGACGTATTAGTTTTATCCACGCCGTCCATCCAGTTTTAAATATCATTTTAAGATATGTTAAAAATAGGTTAGACAGATAAAAATCTCAAGTGGACCACACAGTAGAGATTGAATTATCACCATTAAAATCTTCTTCGGAAAGGCAGAAGTTTCGATCAAGCGTATATTTGTGTTTTCCCTTCATCCAGGTCTACGTGACCTTGGATGTCAGATGAAACTCAGGCGTTGATAAAAATCATAAATCACGGTGGGCCACACAGAGGCCCTGTCTGGACCGAGTCCGTCCAGCGCGGGGGACGGAATCCGCTTCGGTTTGAATGATACGGTAGAGCCAGTAGCACTGGAATATTGTAAAACCATCTTACTACTGATGATGTGGCAGGGTAAAATATGGATCGGGACTGTACATCTACTGGGACCCACTATGGATGGATGACGACAAAAGATTCACATAGATTGGATGATCCTAGCCATCTGTAAAGTAGCCTTTCAAGCAATGGTAACCAAGAGAAATGACACATGGCCAACATATGTCAAGTGAAGAAAATGATAGATAGGATTGTGTTATAATTATAAGTTTCCAAATATAGGTCATCTGTAGACTGGGTCCCACTAGATGGACAATCCCGATTGATGCATCACCAAGTCTACTATGGAGGGATGTCTCTATCATACCAGCCACCTAGCTCGTGTCAAAGTTCTGGGGGCCCCACCATGAGTGTGTTATCCACTCTATCCGTCCATTTTTGGCATCTGATTTGTGGACCTGAGCCTAAAAATGAGCCATATCAAAATCAAAGGTAGGCCATGCCGTAGGAAAATATTGTTAATTTAATGTCTACTATTATAAACTTCCTAATGCTCACCATAATGTTTATTTATCATACAACCTTATTATCAGGTAACACCAACCTTATGTGGATCCTAAAAAGTTTTTAACAATGAGCGTTCAATCCCTACTGTTTCTGTGTGGTCCACTTGAGATTTTGATGCGGGGTAAACATATGAGATCGATCAACATCTTCCTCAAGGATACTTATTTCAAATTTAAGGAGCTTCTTTATACTCATCACAAAAACTTTTTGAAACCACGAGGAAAAAATAAGAAAATAAAAATAGTATTTATGAAAATTCTTAAATTGACGATTGAAGATAAAAACAAATTTACAAGCCTTTAAATAAAGATAGCAAGCGTTGGAAGAAGTTTTGGAATTAAATTACAACTAAAACTACCTAAAATTTGTGACTTATTTCTATAAATAGTAAATTTACTATTTATAATAATGGTCCTATATGGCTTAACCATGTTAGTCTCTTAATTTTTATAAACACTTTTTATATTGGACACAATTCCTTAAAGCCCAAAGGATGAAGCGTTATAATTAAACTAAAACTTACTATAAATAGTAAAAATGGAATTAAAATTAATTTTCGAACGTTGATTTAATGAAATCTCGCAAATTCAATGTAGCCAGGTTGGTTGGCTAAAATACCTTGTCCTACCGTAAAATCATATATGGTGCGTCGAGTAACTCATTCCAGTTTGTGAGATATGCCTGTTTTAAGGTTTCGACGGTCTTGATGACTTCTACCTCCCATCGGCCCTTTTTTTATCCATCTTTGATATGAAAGTGTCCATGATTCGCTCCACATTAGATTTGAATCTTTTTTATTTTTTAATCTCGTACTCCCAAATGAGCTAGAAAAATAGATAGATTACTTGAATAACACACACACACATGTATATACCATGGTGGGGCTTACATACCCATGTTAACATGAGAGTTCAAAATTTTCATTGAACTTCAGATTTTCATAACTGTGGTTTATGTTTGTGTGAGATTGTGATTTAAGGTATATCTGAATTTTATTATCTATTTAATAGTCTTTAAATCGTGATATAATGACATGTTATTATATTTTACTTATTTTTATTAATCCGTTAATAATTTTCTACATCATTTGTCCAAGAGCTAAATGCTAATTTGATTGAGTTTCCTACCTCATTTGTCATTCAGATGGCATGGTTTTAAGTTATTTCCTTTCTTTCATGTCCATTGGTGGCAAATCAGGCGCCCAAGATTTTTGAGTCATTTACGAGCTGTGTAGAGGTCTAAACACAGGGCTTATGCGTATACGGTCATTCGGGGCTGCTCTGAAACATGAGCCGAAGTATTTGCGATTTGATTTCTGCGCCAAAGAGTTCGGTCTAGCCCATTCACTAGTTGCTCTTGATTGGAGCAGAACTATGGCGCTTTTGGTTTCTTGATCATCGAAGAGATTTTTTTATTTTTAATTTTTAATTTTTTTTAAATGAACATGATATTTAATGTGGGTACGGTTTTTTATTATCAAACTCCTGCAGAGCAGAAGCATCCCTACGCGGACCCGAGCAGTTGCAACCATTTCTGCATTAGCCGTATATAAATCAGGAGCATTGGAGGGCCTTGCGCACGTTATAGAAGACAATGCAATGCATGCTTTCATTGCACTCTTGAGACTATGTCGACCGTAGGATAATTCTGAATGCGATCAGGGACCAAAAGATCACAGATGATATGTTAGAGATCATTTTTTCTGCTGATGAAAATCGAATGTCTCAAATCTCTGTTGAAACAGGGGCCTTCGACTGGTGAATGGTCTGATTGATTGATTGAAGCATACCGAATTAAATTGATTTTTTTGGCAAAACTCTCTAGATAGTTTCTGGTGTTTTCGACAGGTCGAAGGACTTCGACCAGTCACGACATGTTGCGCAGTTTTGATGTAGAGCGGGTCGCGAACAGTTACATGGCCAAGATGGATCAGAAAAGGCCCGGTCGACGACAGAAGTGATCCAGACCATCGAACCTTAAATCGGGCATATCTTGCAATCCGGAATGAGTTATCTGACGTAAAATATATGATTTTGGGGTAGAACGAGCTACTGAAGCCAACCAACCCTACTATGCCGGGTTACGCAGCCCGGAATTGCGAAAAACCCCTGGATCGATAGTCGTTTCCCCGTTTTAATTTCGTTTTTACTATAAATAGTAAGTTTTAGTTTGATTATAACTCTTCATCCGTCGAGCTTTAGGAGTTGCGCCCAACGTAAAAAGAGCTTAGAATAATTAGGAGAACAGTTTGGTGAAGCCAAATAGGACACTTACTATATTTGGCCGAAAACCTTCCGCACTAGTAGACATCACGACCGTCTATAAATAGTAAGTTTACTATTTATAGTAAGTCGCGGATTCTAAGAGTTTGAGTTATAGTTTGATTCTAATTTCTTTCCCATTGCTTGGTACCCCTATTTAAAGGGTTGTGAACTCGTTTTTATTCATCAATTAATAAATTTTGAATTTATTAGAATTTATTTCTATTTTCTGCTTTCGTTCCTCGTGGATTCGAGAAGTCTCTGTGAGGAGTCCAGAGAAGCTCCGTGGATTCGGAGTAGTTATCCTCATTATGTTCATCCCTGCGTCAATTGGTATCAAAGCGAGGATTCCCCTCGGGCTGATAACAAACAACGAAGGTATGAATCAAAATCCTGTGGACGGTGATCCAGGGATTCGTTATCTTTCGGAAAGAATAGAAGCTTTCCATCGGGAGAGTCAGTTGACCATGCAAGGGCTGCAGGTAACTCTCGACCGTCTTACGGATGCACTATTTTCGCCCCGAGCCCTAGGCGGTGCTCCACCACCCGTGGTGGCTCCACCACCCATGGTTGCTGTACGACACAACCCCGATTTTCGTAGAGCACTACCAGTGGCAAACCGTAGGGCTACACAAGATGATTCAAGTTCTAGTGACGAGGACCTTAATGAGGGTTATGCCCGACGACCAATCCATGGAGGTGATCATCTAGATCGTGATGAAAGAGACTATCGAGGTAAGGCTGAACTTCCTAGTTTTAACGGTTTATTACGTATAGAAGATTTTCTCGATTGGCTAGCCGAAGTAGAGAGATATTTTGATTACATGGACGTGCCAGATCATAAAAGGGTAAAATTGGTAGCGTTTAAATTAAAATCTGGTGCTTCTGCATGGTGGGAACAATTACAACTCTCACGAGCTCGCCAGAACAAGGTGCCCATCTCATCATGGCCACGGATGAGACGTCTTCTTCGATCTCGATTTCTCCTAAGTGATTATGAGCAGATATTATTCCAGCAATATCAAAATTGTAGGCAAGAAAATCGAACAGTCACAGATTACACTGAAGAATTCCAACGGCTGGCTACACGAAACGATCTATCAGAATCTGAGTCACAGAAGGTGGCACGATTTATAGGTGGGTTGCGACCGACAATTCAGGACCGAGTTCAGATATACCCAGTCGGGACTGTGGATGAAGCAGTTCAATTGGCGGGTAGGGCGGAAATACAACTTGCAAGAGCTCCTGCTCGTCCATATCCTTCAACTTGACCCCCCATAACGGGTCCCACACAGGATCCAGTGCTGCCACGAGGAAAAGACTCAGTACCTTAACTTCCTACAACCGCAAACCGTGATACGGGGAGTGGCTCATCCAGGCCTCAACGTGCAGTACCTACAATAGCGAGTTCGAGTAGGATTCCAAATTCTTATGCTCGGCCAAGGTCAAACAATTGTTACCGTTGTGGCCAACCAGGCCACTTATCAAATACTTGTCCTCAACGTCCCACAGCACAATTGACTATAAATAAAGGGGCACTAAAGATGAGGCCGCAGAAGAAGACCATCGCTTTGATGAACATGAACAAATCACTGAAGAAATAGCAGGTGGCGATGAAATGACGGGCGAGGATCGTGGCAAATTTCTAGTTGTGAGGCGATTGTTGTATGTCCTACAAAAGGAATTACATCCACAACGACACAATATATTTCGTACTCGGTGCACCGTCAATGGAAAGGTCTGTGATGTGATCATAGACAGTGGTAGTAGCGAGAACATCGTTTCAAGAGTGATGGTGGACAAGTTGCAGCTACCAACGATGAAACATCCTTCCTCGTACTCAATTGGCTGGATAAAAAAGGTGAATGAGACGAAGGTAACTGAACAATGCACTATCTTGTTTTCAATTGGTAAAAATTATAAAGATCAAATACTTTATGATGTGGTCGATATGGAAGCTTGTCATATATTACTCAGTAGACCCTAGCAGTCAGACCGTGATGCGACCCATCGGGGACGAAATAATGTTTACGTATTCGTCAAGGATAGTCAAAAAATAATCCTTGCCCCTATGGCACTAGAGAACCACCCTGAAGCTTCTAAAGTGGAGGGGAGTTCTCTCTTGACCATTCGAAGTTTTATGGAAGAATCTAAGGAAACCTGCGAGGTATACGTTGTAGTGGTGAAGGGCGAGGAAGAGGAACCCTCAAACATCCCTCCAAGTTTAAGACTGTTGCTAAACGAATTCAAAAAATTCTGGCCTGAGGATTTACCCGATGGATTGCCCCCCATGAGGGACATCCAACATCACATAGACCTCGTCCCTGGGGCTAGCCTGCCCAATCGCCCTCATTATCGGATGAGTCCGAAGGAGTGTGAGATACTTCAGGGGCAAGTGGAGGAATTGATCCGTAAGGGTCTCTTGAGAGAGAGCATGAGCCCATGTGCCGTACCAGCATTATTAACACCAAAAAAAGATGGAAGCTGGCGCATGTGTGTCGACAGCCGAGCAATCAACAAAATTACTATCAAATATCGATTCCCAATACCACGGTTGGACGACATGCTCGATATGTTAGAAGGGGACAAGGTGTTCTCTAAACTAGATCTAAGGAGCGGGTACCATCAGATTCGTATTCGGCCCGGTGATGAGTGGAAAACGACATTCAAGACCAAGGAAGGGTTGTATGAGTGGCTGGTCATGCCCTTCGGCCTATCGAACGCACCAAGTACTTTTATGCATTTGATGAATCAAGTTCTAAAACTGTTCACTGGCCGATTTGTGGTAATATATTTTGATGATATATTGATATATAGCCAGGATGAGGCGGAGCACAAGAAATATCTCAGGCAGGTGCTACAGGTCCTACAACTTAACAAGTTGTACCTCAACTTGAAGAAGTGTAGTTTTTTAACTGACAGCCTATTGTTTCTAGGATTTGTTGTAACGTCTACAGGCATTCGTATAGACGATGAAAAGGTGCGAGCTATTAGGGAATGGCCGATCCCGACAAACATTCATGAGGTGAGGAGTTTTCACGGGTTGGCGACTTTCTATCGTCGATTGTGCGAGATTTTAGCACCATAGTCGCGCCTATAACAGATTGCATAAAAAAAGGACCGTTCCAGTGGATCGATAAAGCTAATAAGAGCTTTCATGAGATCAAGCATCGTTTGTCTACAACACCGGTCTTGGTGCTTCCTAATTTCGACAAATTGTTTGAGGTTGAGTGTGACGCTTCATATGTCGGAATTGGAAGAGTATCATCACAAGAAGGCAGGTCGGTAGCCTTTTACAGCGAGAAGCTCAGCGATGTCCGAAAGAAGTGGTCGACTTATGAGCTTGAGTTGTACGCAGTTGTTCAGGCACTGCGACATTAGCGGCATTATCTGATTCAAAGAGAGTTTGTTTTGTACACTGACCATCAAGCATTAAAGTTTATTAATAGTCAGACTAACGTGAATCGTGTGCATGCTAGATGGGTTGCGTTTTTACAGGAATTCACGTTTGTTCTGAAGCACAAGTTAGGGCAGCAGAACAAGGTGGCTGATGCACTTAGCCGTCGTGCATCACTACTAGTTACAATGAGCAACGAGGTAGTCGGCTTCGACTGTCTCAAGGAGCTGTATGCCGAGGATGAGGACTTCAAAGATTCTTGGATGAAGTGTCAAGAAGGTCACCCCAGTGACCTTCATATACAGGACGATTTTCTCTTCAAAGGGAATCGATTGTGCATCCTCCAAAGTTCTCAGAGGGAGCAGATTATTCAGGAGCTACATAGAGGTGGCCTTGGTGGACACTTGGGGCGAGACAAGACGCGAGCTCTTGTGGAAGAGCAGTATTACTGGCCGCAGTTAGTACGCGATGTGGGAAAAGCCGTACAACGTTGTCATGTTTGTCAGACCTCCAAGGGACAATCTCAGAATACGGGCCTCTACACCCCGTTACTGATATAGAGCGGGTCGCGGACAGTTTCATGGCCAAGATGGATCAGAAAAGGCCCGATCGACGACAGAAGTGATCCGGACCATCGGACCTTAGATCGGGCGTATCTCGCAATCCGGAATGAGTTAGCTGATGTAAAATATATGATTTTGGGGTAGAACAAGCTACTTTAGCCAACCAACCCGCTATGCCGGGTTGCGCAGCCCGGAATTGCGAAAAACCCCTTGATTGACGGTCGTTTCCCTGTTTTAATTTCGTTTTTACTATAAATAGTAAGTTTTAGTTTGATTATAACTCTTCATCCGTTGGGCTTTAGGAGTTGCGCCCAACGTGAAAAGAGCTTAGAATAATTAGGGGAACGGTTTGGTGAAGCCAAATAGGACACTTACTATTTTTGGCCGAAAACCTTGCGCACTGTAGACATCACGACCGTCTATAAATAATAAGTTTACTATTTATAGCAAGTCACGGATTCTAGGAGTTTGAGTTGTAGTTTGATTATGATTTCTTTCCCCTTGCTTGATACCCTTATTTAAAGGGTTGTGAACTAGTTTTTAATAATTCATCAATCAATTTCGAATTTATTAGAATTTATTTCTATTTTCTACTTTCTTTCCTCGTGGATTCGAGAAGTCTCTGTGAGGAGTCTAGAGAAGTTCCGTGGATTCAGAATAGTTATCCTCTTGAGGAAGACGGTGCTCGACCTCACGTCCTCCCCTGCGTCAGTTTGGTATCAGAGCGAGGTTTCTCCTCGGATTGATGGCTTCTAACGACGGGTCGGGCAACAATCCCATGGGCGGTGCTCCAGGGAATTTACCTTTAATGGCGGCAGCTTTCGAAACAGCACGGCGAGAGAATCGGCAAGCTATGCAAGGGCTGCAGGCTTCCATCGATCGCATGGCGGATCGTTTGGCGAAGGCCCTAGGGCAACTCCATGTTCATGGTGGTGATCCACCATCAACAATTACTAGAATTCGTAATCATATTGATCGTAGGGCAACGCTATCAGTGAACCACAGGATCACTCCTGATAAAGTGGGATCTAGCGACATGATTTTACAGCATCCTAGATGAGCCATTGATCAGATGGATCGGATGGACCAAGAATTCAAGATGAAAGTCGATCTTCCTAGTTTTAATGGTCAACTCTACTTCAAGGATTTCCTCGATTGGTTGCTTAAAGTCGAACGTTTCTTCGACTACATGAACATAATGGAAGAAAAGAAAGTTAAACTCGTGGCCTACAAGTTGACGGGCAGAGCTTCAGATTGGTGGGAGCAACTTCAACTCGAGCGAATGAGACGGATGAAGGCGCCAATCCGCATGTGGTCGCGGATGAAGAAGTTATTGTGCATACGATTCTTCCCTACCAATTACGATCAGGTATTGTTCCAACAAAATCAAAATTATTAGCAAGATAACCAATCATTAAAGGATTATGCAGAGAAATCCTATTATTTGTCGGCGAGAGGTGACCAAGTCAAAACGGAGTTGCAACAAACCACAAGATTCATCAGTGGAAAATATGTGACCCCTATGGGAACGGTGAGCCAACTCAAGACTTCTAAAGTGGAGGGACAATCTCTCATAACTGAGCAGGCCTTTGTTAAATAATTTGAGGAAACGGGAGACATATATGCAGTAGTTGAAGAGAAAAAATATGTGGAGCCTAAGAATATCCTAAAGGATTTGGAACCAGTATCGCAGGAGTTCAAGGGGGTTGTGCTCGATGAACTCCCTAATAAATTACCTCCCATACGAGATATGCAAAATTACGTTGATCTCATCGCAGGGGCAAGTCCGCCTAATTGCCCACATTATCAGAAAAAATATGAAATCTTGAAGACAGATGTGAAGGAATTAATCGATATTAGTCAAGTCAAGGAAAGCATGAGTATATGTATCGTATCGGCTCAAAAGCTTAATGCCAAGTACAAAAAAAAGTCTAATGAACATCGACGTCAGAAGTTATCTCAGATTCTGAGGTCAGCCCGTGTTCAAGCCGAGTCGAGTTGAGGCTAGCTGATGTAGAACCTGTCACAGACACGTTCCTAGCATGGTTGAGCCAAAAGAAGATGGACCGTGAATTGACTATAACTTTTGATCCGGGTATCGTTACGGGGCGCACAACCTATCAATCTTTACTGAAATGGGCCATCCGAGGTGAACCGACCCACTAGGTGGGTCGCATCTGTCCGTTTCGTCAAAAAAGGCGCACTTTCAGCTCAAAAACGAATTTTTAGAAAAATTTTACTATTTTTAGTAATTCTGATTTTTTAAATATTTTTAAAGCTTTAGATTTTCTTTCCTTTTAGAAATAACTTTTAGTTATACTAGGACTCTTCTAGAGAAAGTTTATTTGCAATTTTTATTTTTAGAAATTAGTCCTTAGAAGAGTTTTATTAGAATTAGGATTTTTATTAGTGTTAGAATTTTGCTATTTTTGGTAATTACGAATTTTAGTTTATTTTTTTTTCCTATATTAATGGTGTAAGGAGACACATTAGGGAATTATCAATTATTCATCAATCAATTTCGAATTTATTAGAATTTATTTCTATTTTCTGCTTTCTTTCCTCGTGGATTCGAGAAGTCTCTGTGAGGAGTCCAGAGAAGTTCCGTAGATTCGGAATAGTTATCCTCTTAAGGAAGACGGTGCTTGACCTCACGTCCTCCCCTGCGTCAGTTACCTGTGCCTAACGGTCCTTGGGAGGATTTATCAATGGACTTCGTTCTTGGTCTCCCACGAACACAACGCGGCATGGATTCGGTGTTCGTGGTGGTAGATCGTTTCTTAAAGATGGCGTACTTTATCCCATACAAGAAGACCCTCGATGCAACACACGTGGCGAATTTATTTTTCAGGGAGGTCGTTTGGCTACACGGGGTCCCCAAGACCATTACTTCTGATCGTGACACGAAGTTCATTAGCCACTTTTGGCTGACTTTATGGAATTGATTCGATACATGACTTCAATTCAGTAGTGCTTACCACCCACAGACTGATGGACAGATCGAAGTTGTGAATCGCACGTTGGGAAACCTCCTTCGCTGTATTTCAGGAGAAAAACCGAAGCAGTGAGATTTGGCCCCGTCTCAAGCAGAGTTTGCATTCAATAATATGGTGAACCGCTTGACAGGGAGATCACCGTTCCAGATTATTTACGGACGAGTGCCTCGCCACACACTTGACTTGGTCCCTCTTCCCAAGCACCCAGGCACGAGCATTGCAGCAGAACATATGACAGACAAGATCATGGGCATCCATGCAGAAGTGCAGACCAAGCTACATGCCTCGAACAAGAAGTACAAGGAACAGGCAGACCAGCATCGGTGACAAAAAGTGTTCGAGGTAGGCGACCGCGTTATGGTCCACTTGCGCAAAGAGAGATTTCCGACTGGGACGTACAACAAGTTGAAAAATAAGAAGATTGGACCGGTACCAATCATCCGAAAGATCAATGACAACGCTTATGTTGTTGATCTCCCAGATGACATGGCAATCTCATGGACTTTCAATGTCACGGACCTAACCGAGTATCATGAACCAGAGCATGACGAGAACTCGAGGATGAGTTCTTTTGAAGTGGAGGAGACTGATGTAGAGCGGGTCGCGAACAGTTACATGGCCAAGATGAATCAGAAAAGGCCCGGTCGACGACAGAAGTGATCCAGACCATCGAACCTTAAATCGGGCATATCTTGCAATCCGGAATGAGTTATCTAATGTAAAATATATGATTTTGGGGTAGAATGAGCTACTGAAGCTAACCAACCCGCTACGTCGGGTTGCGCAGCCCGGAATTGCGAAAAACCCCTGGATCGATGGTCGTTTCCCCGTTTTAATTTCATTTTTACTATAAATAGTAAGTTTTAGTTTGATTATAACTCTTCATCCGTCGGGCTTTAGGAGTTGCGCCCAACGTGAAAAGAGCTTAGAATAATTAGGAGAACAGTTTGGTGAAGCCAAATAGGACACTTACTATTTTTGGTTGAAAACCTTGCGCACTAGTAGACATTACGACCGTCTACAAATAGTAAGTTTACTATTTCTAGTAAGTCGCTGATTCTAAGAGTTTGAGTTGTAGTTTGATTCTAATTTCTTTCCCATTGCTTGGTACCCCTATTTAAAGGGTTGTGAACTCGTTTTTATTCATCAATTAATCAATTTCGAATTTATTAGAATTTATTTCTATTTTTCGCTTTCTTTCCTCGTGGATTCGAGAAGTCTCTGTGAGGAGTCCAGAGAAGCTCCGTGGATTCGGAGTAGTTATCCTCATTACGTTCATCCTTGCGTCAAGTTTGCATGGTTTTGCACAAATTATTTCTATTTCCACTTTTTCTTAAATAAGAGTACAAGTGGGATTAGGGTAAGAACGAAAACATGTGTTCGGGTTGAGAGGGTTTTGAATAGAAGAAAAGTTAGGGTTTCTTCTTGGAGCTTTGATCGGTAAAGCTCCATCCTTGTATTTTTATTATTCATAGTGCATTCTCGCTTGGTGCTTGATTTTTTTATAGTTCATTCTCGCTTTGTACCTTGGTTTTTTTCTGCAAGATTTTCCGTACATTCAGATTGTTCTTTGTTGGATTTATTTGTCTGATTGCGATTACTTTGCTTGATTCCGCTACGTGTGCTTCATGACACCTCACAGAAGTAACATGGACGAGTTGGGTAAGCTGAGGGCAGTGCCTTGTTGCTGAAGGCCTCGTCGCACCCGGGAATTTTAGTCCACATCATCTATGAGATCCGTGGACGCAATAAGACGTTGGAGGAGATCAAGTGGGATGAGGAATACAAGCACAGTATCTCAAGACCCTTAAATAAAGGGACCCCAGAAGCCCGGGCGAAGGTTTACTCGATTCGATGCAGCGTAGACTCGAACAGAGAGTTACATATGACTACTCTGTAAGATCTTTTGGCCACATTGTCTGTCTCTCAATATCACCATTTTCCATTGAAGGACTCTTGCTGTGATGCTGTTTTAGCCAATTTGAGTTTTAGATGGCTTCCAATAAGAAGAAGATGTTAGGCTTATATATTGAGTGAATTTGTTCAGGTGGGCACCACAATCCACTGATCCAGATTGTTGATCTCGTGATCAAGTCCCCAAAATCTGTTTGATGGGTCATTGCTGGCCCTTTCAATCGTGGCCTGCAAAATGGGCAGTTAATAAAAGAATTCAAAGGTCCACATTCTGTCTGTAGAAAGATGGCCAAAGATAGGACAAGCAACGGTCTGGATTACTGAACCATTTGTGCGAATAGGGATTGTTGATTGCAGCATATCTATAATAATTTTCCAGTGTGGTTCACAATACAGGAATAATAGTCAGTATATTGCTTTTCGGCAATACAATTGAGTGGTGATCCATCTAAAACAGCACCTAAAATATGGATGGTTCAGATGATTCAACCACCTCTTCATGTGGGTGCTGGTACAATGACTCGCCTATCGATGAGATGGTCCAGATTGGACCATCAACCTATTGGGTCCTACTTAAATTCCTCATGGTTTAAGGACTGCTTTTGTTCTGATTGAACCGAAGCATTCAACCAGGACCCTGCAAATGGATGACCAAAAATAATACAGATCCAATCACCACATTCTAGCTCCAAGAGATCCATTTATCCGGTGGCTAGGATCTTGTAGGTGGAGCTACTTTCGAGCGTAGCAAAACCTCATGTAGGATCCACTAGGTGGAAAATCCAAACTGATGATCAGGCCATTCGATTGAAAGAAAATAGTTTCCTTGTGCTGATTTGCAGCAGAAAATGACTAGTGCAAGCCGTTGTGCTTAAAATGACATCCTTTAGTTAATTCAATGAATATAACCTTTCTTTCCTTCATCTCATATAAATATGAAAATGATAATTAAAAAATGAGTATTATCGGTTACAAATGAATAGAAAATAAAAAATAAAAAAATGAATGAATGAATTGAATTTGTAGATTTGTATATTGGTTCTCTCTCTAATTCTGTTGGGTGTTGTTGCATTCGGAAGGGAAGCCTTGTGGAAACCGTTTTGAATCGCTGCAATAGTCATAAATCATGTAATTCTTCTGCACCCATCTCAACCTCTCTTCGCCCGTCGAATCCAGCTCTTGGTTGAGCCATCCGTTTTCGGTGGACTGAGCCTTTGAATCGCACGAAGATGTGCCTGATGACCAGACACATGCATTGGCATTGAAATTTCTATAGGAAGCAGTGAAGGGCGCTTGTGACCAATCGGTCTTGACGAGCCCACCACGGGTGGCCCAGTCATCGGCATTCCAGAGGCTCGAGTAGATCCTCATCGGTTGGTTCTTTGGGTATGCGATACCGTTCGACTCCATGTTCTTGAATTTTCTAATGGGGGTGCCATCCACGGAGAATCTGAAAGGTGTGCCACAAAGAAAAAATATAAGAAAACTTGCAATTGATCTAAAGGCAATCCAGTCCTAAACATTTATAGAAAAAGTTTTCTATGGGTGAATGTTACACACTACACACAGCGAAAAATCATTATCGTGGATCAGATTTACAATGAATTTTTTATGTTTGTAACATTCAGCCACATCACTTCAACCATAGGATTAAACAGACAGAACAGATTAAGAAAATACGACGGCTTACATTATGTGTCTGGGATTCCAGAGGATGGAGTATGTATGGAAGTCGGCAGTGGGGTCGAACCATAGGTAGAACTGTTGCTCTCTGTTTCCCTTCCCTTGTGTGAACACATTGGTGTGGAGAATGTAAGGATCTCCGCTAAGGTTGCCCAAGAATTCAAAGTCGATCTCATCCCATGTTGGTCCTTGTGACGTTAACTGCAATGCAATCACTTCAATTAATATGGGCTTACAGCAATCGCAATCAATGTATTGGAGAATTTTACATACCTCTGTAGTGTAATAAGGTTATGTTTGGATGCTCAACTGAATCAATTGCAATAATCCTATTCGCTATAGTGGAAATGACCAGTGGAATATGGTTATTTCCACTTTATAGAATCAAATTGTATTTCAATTCAATTGTCCATTCAAACCAACCGAAAAGTGCAGTGGCGTTGAAACTTACATAGTATGCAGTAACGGTGCCAGCAGAGTTGCCAGGGACGAGCTTCAGCTGCATATCGATGTTTCCGAAGAGATATTCGTTCTTGGATTTGAATCCGGAGCCGGAGGCCTTGTCGAGGGAGAGAGTGAGTAATTCGCCATTGTTTAGGATTCTGACACGGCCGTCGCCAAATGTGGAATCGAAGTCTTGGTAGAAATTAGCAGCATAAGCAGGTATTAGAGAGGAAGCTAATAGTAATAACGGCAACATTAAAAGAACATTAGTAGAAGAAGAAGAGGCCATGTGTAGTATACGATGGGAGAAGATGGAACAACTATAGTGAAAAGAGATTGTGGAAGAATGAGTGGTGGGGTTGCTGTGGAAGTGGAATGGATGCGGGCATTTTTATAGGTGTGGGTGGGGAGGAGAGGCATGAAATGCATTGGAAGGTTCCCTTTCGCTCTATGAGTTGGCGACAGATGGAGAAAAAACGTACGCGGGTTCTCATCTTGTGGGGCCCACACCCAGCTGTTTCTTGATGGTGCTCCGTGAGTTGGCTGGGCGCGGTTTGGGTGTCGGTGGATCTCTAACTGTGGGGCCCACTTTGATCTATGTGACTTGCATCCACACCGTCCATCCATTTTGACAACTCACTTTAGTTTTGATCCAGAAAATGAAGCACATCCAAGTCTTAAGTGGACCATACCAAAAAAAATAGTCATGATTGAATCCTCACCATTGAAAACTTCATGGGGCCACCAAAATGTTTATCTTCCATCAAACCTGTTGATAAGGCAACAAAGACCTGGATGAAGATACCAGACAAATATCAGCTTGATCCAAAACTTTTATGGCCCATAACTTTTTATTGGTCGATTACCACTGTTCCTGTATTATGATCCACCTAAGATTTGAATCTGCTTCATTTTCCAGTCCATGCCCTAAAATGAGTTTTCAAAGCGGATGGACGGCGTGGATATAAGGAAAATGCATCACGGTGGATCCGTAGTGGGAGAGCGTACGCCCGCTCCCTGTTAACAGCTTGCACTTGCCGTGGCGGACGCGGTTTGGTTAGCGGCGCTGCCAGGAGACAGGTGGCCACTAGTCAGTGTTCTGTGGGACCCAACATGATGTAGGTGTTTTATCCACGCCGTCCATACATTTTTCAAGATCATTTTAGGACGAATGTCAAAAAATGAGGCATATCTAAATATCAAGTGGACCACAACACACGAAAATAATAATAATTAAACGCCTACTATTAGAAACTTTTTGGGGCCCACAAAAGTTTTGGACCAAGCTGATATATGTTTTTTTTTATTAATCTATGTCTTTATGACCTAATCAACAGGTTGGTTACCAAATAAACATTAAAGCGGACCAGAAGTTTTTAATGGTGGGCGTTCAATCAACAATGATATATGTGATGTGGTCCACCTGAGATTTAGATCTGCCTCATATTTTGGAATCATGCCTGAAATTATCTGAAAACATGGATGGATGGCACGGATGAAACACAAACGTCATCGTGGAGCCCACGGTGCACCGACTGCAGCATCGGTAGCTAAACCGCGTCCTGTTTAGACCGTCTATATCTGGACAGGTGCTTCCGATGGCGACGGTCTATCTGAACAGTTAAATAAATGTAAAAGTCTGATATAGTCTGACAGAGTATGATGGTTGCGCAGGCATTAAAAATTAGTTAGGAACTGCATACGTGGCATAGAATTATCAAATTAAACCGTCCAAATTACGTAGAAAGTGTAGATGTATTATGTACCAAAAATTTAATACTATTGGATGATCTGGCTATCGGATTGGTTGACATCTATTGGACAGTTAAGATTGAAAAACACCCAACCGTCCCATTTGCACAAGCATTTGTCCAGGAATCAAAGGTTAGGATTGCTCAATATTTATGTTCTTACTATCGAGAGTTAGTAACTATTGTCTGCACAATCTAGTCTGTTTATTTGATTAATATACGGTACGTGTACAAGTTCTGAGTTCCTGCGCATCAAGTGTCACACGCAGCCGGAGCATCATATACCTCCTCTTAAATGAAAGAATGAAGTTTGCAACTGGCGGTGCTGTAATTATTATGTTGAGCTCATTCACGCAAGTAAAGATTGAAGAGAGTATTCGCGATGTACGTGCCAACTTTGCACACGTATTAGAAATCCAATCCATTTATCATGTGAATCACAAGAATCTATTGCCTTTTTACATTTCAATCTACTCCAAGAAGCATCAGGTGTGGCCAACATATGTGCTGAATCCAGTCCATTGGTCATATTCATTCAAAGCTTCGATTTTAATAACACAAATGTGGCCCATCTGATCAACGGAAAGAGAATTTCCATTTCTAGATCAGCGTTAATATTGGGCAATGTATTGCATATATTAGCCAGGTTGGCATGAGCTACGTAAATCATTTCCTCAGTCACCACTCGAGAATCGCCCCAACTTATCTGAGTGGCGGTAGTTTGGGTACACCACATCCGTCGGGAGCGGATTAGCTGTTACCCGGCGGAAACGGATTGGCTGGTGTACCACACACACCAGCTATACAGTTGATGTAGGTACGTGTCGTGCGAAGACGAGCTCTACTCCGAGTTATACGAACGGTTTAAAGGAGATCAAAGTTGCATGGCCCAACAGTGATGTATTTATATTGTCCATTCATTTTTCGAGATTATTTTAGAGAATTATTCAAAAAAATGAATCATATCCAAAGATCAACTGGACCACGCCACAAATACCAGTAGGGATAATGATTTTCACCGTTAAAAAATTCAGAGGGCCTATCATAACGTTTATTTTCCATCCAATCTGTTCATAAGCTCACAAAGACCTGGATGAAGAGGAATTTTTTTTTTTGTTTTTTTCATATTGTTCCAAAACTTACATGACCTCAAAAGGATTTTAATGGTAGACGTTCAATTCCCCACTGCTTTTTTCAATGTGGTCCACTTGATAGTTATATATGTGTTATTTTTAGTCTCAAGACTTAGAAAGAGCTTGCCAAATGGATGGACGGTTTGGATATAACACATACCTCATGATAAGACCCACAGAACTTGCTGTAAACCAGCCAATCCGCTTCCTTTCCCGGCTAACCGATAAGCGGGTGTTACACTTACCGTGTGGGGCCCACTTTGACGAACTATTTTCAAGTACACACCGTCCATACGTTTTCTAAGATCATTCAAGAACGTTCTACCAAAACTTAAGAAGATTCAAATATCGTGTAGACTACAACATTTGAAAAATGGTGAATAACCATTACAAGATTTTTGTAGGCCACCAAAGTTTTGGACCGAGTTAATAGTTTTATTTTCCCTTCATCTAAGGATGGTTGACCTTATCAATGGGTTGGATGAAAATAAACGATATGGATCTTCTTACTGTGGGCCTTGAGAAATTTTTTATGGTAAGCGCTCAATCATCACTGTTTCTTGTAAGGTGATCAACATAAGATATGGATGTGCTTAATATTTACTAGAGTGTTCTAAAATGGGTAGGAAAAACGAATGAACGGAGTGGATATAAGACATATCATCAAGGTGGGCCCTACTGAAAGGGTAACACCCGCTAAGCTGTTACTCGGGTAGCAGCTAATCCGTGCCCCCATCCAAAGGATGGGGCCGTTGAATTTCGTAATCCTCTGTGGGCCCCACACAAGCAAGAAGCCGCGTACGCTTTTTCTCCATCTGTAGCCAGCTCATATAGAAAGGGAACCTTCCAATGCCTTTCATGCCTCTGGGCTATACCCAACCACACCTATAAAAATGCCCTCATCCATTTCACTTTCACATCAAACCCACCACTCATTCTTCCACAATCTCTTTCCACTATAGTTGTTCCATCTCCTCCCATCATATACTAGACATGGCCTCCTCTTCTTCTACTACTAATATTCTTATAATGTTGCCGTTATTACTATTAGCTTCCTCTCTAATACCTGCTTATGCCGCTAATTTCTACCAAGACTTCGATACTACATTTGGCGACGGCCGTGTCAGAATCCTAAACAATGGTGAATTACTGACGCTCTCCCTCGACAAGGCGTCTGGCTCCGGATTCAAATCCAAGAACGAATATCTGTTCGGAAATATCGATATGCAGCTAAAGCTCGTCCCTGGCAACTCTGCTGGCACCGTTACAGCATACTATGTAAGTTTCAATGCCACAGTGCAATTTTCGGTTGGTTTGGATGGACAATTCAATTGAAATACAAATTGATTCTATAAAGTGGAAATAACCATATTCTATTATGGTCATTTCTACTGTAGCGAATAGGATTATTGCAATTGATTCAGCTGAACATCCAAACATAACCTTATTACACTACACAGGCATGTAAGATTGTCTACTACATTGATTGCAATTGCTGTAAGCCCATATTCATTGAAGTGATTGCATTGCAGCTAACATCACAAGGACCAACATGGGATGAGATTGACTTTGAATTCCTGGGCAACCTTAGCGGAGACCCTTACATTCTCCACACCAATGTGTTCACAAAGGGGAAAGGAAACAGAGAGCAACAGTTCTACCTATGGTTCGACCCAACTGCCGACTTCCACACATATTCCATCCTCTGGAATCCTCAGCACATCATGTAAGCCATCTTATTTTCTTAATCCATACACCCATTACAGATGAAACGCCCATTTCCCATTCACCTATAGCAAACATTTACTATAGGTGTTTTACACTGAATCAATCCATTATTCAATGGTGTGTGTATTCTCCTAACATGGGTTTGGTGGCCTTACTTTTCAGATTCTCTGTAGATGGCACCCCCATCAGAAAATTCAAGAACATGGAGGCAAACGGTGTCGCATACCCAAAGAACCAACCGATGAGGATCTACTCGAGCCTCTGGAACGCCGATGACTGGGCCACCCGTGGTGGGCTTGTCAAGACGGATTGGTCACAAGCACCCTTCACTGCTTCCTATAGAAATTTCAATGCAAATGCATGTGTGTGGTCATCGGGCACATCTTCATGCGATTCAAAGGCTCAGTCCACCGACAACGGATGGCTCACCCAAGAGCTGGATTCGACAGGCGAAGAGAGGTTGAGATGGGTGCAGAAGAATTACATGATTTATGACTATTGCAGCGATTCAAAGCGGTTTCCACAAGGCTTCCCTCCCGAATGCAACAACACCCAACAGAATTAGAGAGAGAACCAATATACGAATCTACAAATTCAATTCATTTATTCATGTATTTTTTTTTAATTCACTTGTTATTGGTAAATACTATTTTTTCATTGTTTACAACCAACGAAGGATTATCTTCTCTAAATAACAAACGGTTTCATTTTAAATTCAACATTTTCATGCTGCAATTCAGTAGAGGAAGTCATTTTCTCTCATCGATTGGGACTGTCTGTCTAGCCGGCCACACCATAAATGGATATTTTAGAGCTTGAATGTGTTGATTGGCCAGTTTTATTTTTTGTTGTCTATTTGTGGCTTCTGATCGAATGGTTAGGATCAATCATAACAAAATCAGGAATTGGACCTGTGGGGAATTTGACTCGGGCCCCACTAGGTGGATGGTCCAATCTGATCAATGAATGGTCGGCTGGATGAGTCATTCTAATAAGGCCTACATGCAGAGACTGCTGCATGATCTTAACCATCCATGTTTTGGGTGCAGTTTCACATGGATCATAGTTAGGTATTAGTATACTGGCTATTGATTTATGAAGTTGAATGTGATTTTTTCTTTCAATGGCTTTCATCCATCTTTAACTGTCAATGGTCAGAGCTATCTGTGGCCGAGTATCATAGATCCACGAAGATGGACTGTGCAGATCATCTAAAAGAACTCACCAACCGATCAAGTGTTTATATATAGCTGCGAGCTGCAAGAACTTCCATTGGAGAAGAAAAGAATAAAAAGACTGTAATATGAAACGGAACAAAATATTACGATTCTAAAAATCCTTATGATTTGTACAGGGTTTACAGCAATTAAAGGGATTCAAACAATCACTTCAATGTCTCTACTCGTAGACCCTTAACAACTAAAGGATTGCAAATTGATATTTTCCAAATAGATATTCCCTCCCATGGCTCTGATACTATAAAGGGATTGTAATATTAGAAGTCGAATGAATTGGATCACACAGATCCGTTTGTATTTGTAAACTACATGTTACAATAACTTTAGTGTAATTTGAATATGAGAAAGGGTTGTTAACAACCGGTTATTGGATTGAAAGGCAGAGCCTGAGTAACAGTCCAGGGATATCTTTAATAGTTTGCTGTTGTTTTATGATTTTTCCATGGCTGTCACCCCATGTGATATTAAATTCTTTGTGGAAATTATCAGCATGAGCAGATATTAGAGAGCTTGGTAATAGCAAAGCTACCTACATGTCCCACCATTAGGAGAGAATAAGAACTAACCATTATGACATACGAAAGGACGTGATGAGCTTGATCACCATCTTCTTCAATCAATGAACACATTGAATATATAAGGCACTTTTGAATCCACGAGAAAAAAATTCTTGAATTCGCGATAGATAAATTTTTTCTAGAAATTGTATTAATAACTTCTCCTAAATAAACAAGTTTAACATCCTTAAATAACTCTAAATAAATCCTAAAACGTAATTAAAAGAGTCCTAATCAAATAAGAAAATAAATTATGAAAAACGTGTAAATTTTCACCGTTTGTCGACATGTCGCTAACTGGCCGAATGGGCTCAAAAACTTCTGGAAAGTAAAATAAAAAATTTTGTTTAATTTTGACTTGTCAACCCGATTGGTCGACCTGTCGAAACTGGTAGTAATTGTCTAGCAACCAATCTGGAATCTCTAACGGAATTTCGACTTGTCGACTCGATTTGTCGACCTATCAAACTATACTAAATTTTGTCGATTTCTCCTGGGCTTCTTCCAATTCATGTGTGTTAGGAATGTGCTTGATCCCCCATCCTACATTAGAATCCTCCACTTGGAAAAAACTCGTCCTCGAGTTTGGTTCACGATATGTATTCAACTTCCTCAAGTTCTTCAATGGACTTGGTTCACAATATGTATTCAACTTTGGGTGCCGCCATTTATTAGCCACTTCCTTGTACTCTGCAGTAGACTTCTTTGATTTGTTTCAGACATCTGCATGAATAGTTGCTACCCAAACTATCATACTCTCCACCGCAACACTCATTTCAAGTAGTTTAGGTAATGAAAACAAGTTGAGTGCAGGTTTAGAAACTCGAGCTTAGACAACCTCAATTTGGGCCTAGTTGGTAGATTGATTCTTTTTGTTGTTGAAGACAAACTCAACCTGAGAAAGACAAATCTCCTGCATAGGGAACAATTCATCGGAAAGTTCGACAAGCACAATCATCTTGAAATCCTACAACATTAGCTTTACATCTTTTAGAATGTTTGCATATTCCACATCTACTTTCTTAATGTCACTATCACTGTCGTTTCCTTAGAGTATTTGATGAAATCTCATTCGTTTATGAGAGGCTACTCATCCACTTTAGAAGTATTGGGTTGGTTCTTCGTTTTTCTTGGGGCCACTCGTATGCCACTAATGATTCTGGTGACCTATCATGATTTTGTTTTAACCAAGTCACCTCTCGCCGACAAACAATGAGATTTCTCTACATAACCTCCCACTGATTTCCTATCTTTGCCTCTCATTGACAAATAATAGAATTTCTTTATATAACCTCTTACCGATCAGTTATTTTGCCAACAATTTTGGTTTGTTGGAACAATAGTACTTGATCATAATCGCTATGGAGGAATCGTGTATGTAACAACTGCTTCATCCGCGGTCACGTGTGGATTGACGCCTTCATCTGTCTCATCCACGTGGGCTGAAGTTGTTCCCACAAAATTGAATCTCCATCCTTTAACTTGTAAGCCACAAGTTTAACCTTCTTATCCTTAGAGATGTCCATGTAGTTAAAGAAACGTTTGACCTCAAGCAGCCAATCGAAGAAGTCCTTAATGTGAGTTGGCTGTTGAAGATAGGAATATAAACTTTCATCCTAAACTTTCAATCTGTCCGATGTACTTGATCATCGCCTCATATAGGATGTTGGAGGATTATGTTACTGATCTCTTCCTCGCTGGATCCCATATCCTCGGGTGTGATTCTATGATTCATCACCGGCATCATCTTGCGATCAACATGATTGTGAATTCCAATGCCTATTGGATACGGATCATCGCCACAAGCACGGAGTTGCCCTAAGGCCTCCGTCATGTGATTGATGGCAGCCTGTGGCCCATTACATGACTTGTCGATTCTCTATTTGCTCCATTGTAACATCCTGGATTTTCACTATTTTAGATTCCAAAAATCCTTGAAATTTTTTGTGTAAATTAACTTATAATGTCACTTACTAACCATTAGCACTCAATGTTAGTTTATATACGGGTAGAACCAGTAAAAAACTGCACAAGTTCGATTAATCAGTCGTAAGAAGCCAACGAATCCGCCCAATCACTTGAACATCAGGTGTAGCCCCATGATTTACTCATATAGGACCCAAATCTAACCGAGTCATTACTAACTAATCAAGACAATCATGACTAAATTAAAGATCTAACCGAGACCGAGTCAGATAAGGCCCGGATCTTAACTAACAGACCAAATCAACTCTGTTACTCTTTTAGCTTAAAACCGACGGTTTAGAGTAATCATGACCAAATCTCCACTTTCACTAGTTATAAATAGGCTACACTATGAACATAGTTAATCCAAATCCTAATCATTGCCCACGAGAAATCTCACTAGCAAATTCATTCTAGAAATGCCCCGATTTTTCAAACAAACTCTAGACCGCTCATTAATGGGCCACTAATTCCAAAACTATAGAATAATTTCCTTCCTACTGGGCTTGGCGTCCATCGCAGGAGTCAGACCTGAGTACTGTTCATAACCGTTCAACTTGAGCCAAAGGACGAGTGCATGAGAAGTGCAAATGCCCTAA
Organism: Magnolia sinica; assembly: GCF_029962835.1. NCBI lineage: Eukaryota > Viridiplantae > Streptophyta > Magnoliopsida > Magnoliales > Magnoliaceae > Magnolia > Magnolia sinica. The sequence goes on from NC_080582.1 coordinate 84,137,512, forward strand.
TGGAAGAAGTTGAAACTTAAGTGAATTGGGTCTTCCACTCTTATACAAAGTTGAGGGTTTTTGGACCGTCGGTTTACGACCAAACTTCACACGTGGAGTAAGGATATTTTCTTGCTCATATCCGTATAGCCACGGCCCTGATTGACTATCGGTGACCGTTAAACAAACTTATAATCATATCTGTCGATCGACGCATCCAAATGGTGGGCCAAACACGTCCATATGTAGATCATCATTAGGGCTAATTATCCTACGGAGTATATCAACAAGTACACCCCATAGTGAGCCCTAGAAGCTAGAAAAATTCTCTTATAGGGCTAGTATAGTAAAAACCCAACACTTCGGGCCATTTGCACCAAATCTAACATTATAAAAGGGCCTTTTTTTAGGCACCCCTCTCCCCATGCGAATTTACCCTAGAGAAAGGAAAGAGAGAAAGAGAAAAGGGAGAAAGAAGAAAGGAAGAAGAGAGGAAGGGAGAGTGAAGAAGGGAGAGAAAGTGGGTTATAATTAAAGTGGAGCTCAATCTTGCAACTCCTTACCTCTCCCTTAAGGAAATCCCTCACCCACAACTAGAAGAACGTCTCTTCGCCGATTAGGTAAGTAAATCTCTTATCTTTTTAGAAAATTCTTGTGTTGAGAAGGGATTTACATGAAGTTCTAACATGCAAATGTTTTGCTTTAGGAATTCCGGCCAATCGACCCCAAATCCGAGCACTTTTAGGTCGTTTCTCAAGAACTCAAAGATCTATAGGTGCGGACTATTATCCTTAAGTGGCCTAACACCAATTTTAGTATGAGTCTAATAATTTTGATTGCTTGGATGATTATTTGGAGGATCTAGAGAGAGCCTAGGAAAGACCTTATCTTGATCCTTTCAATCAACATAGAATAGTTAGTGAATATTTATTGTTGTTTACATGATTGGGTATGAATTGTTGATTGCATGTCCATGTATTGTTTGATTCGTATATCCTCTCATTCAACATAGAATAATTATGGAATGTTGTTGTCTCTCACATGATTGGGCATAAATGTGATGTTTTCATGTTCATGACTTGTTGATTCATGTATGATGTTACATTATAGCTTGTAGGATTCATTAACCCTTGTGCATTTTGTTCCTATGACATATATATGAAATACTTTTCTTCCTCACTAACCCACACAATACACATGCACCGTTATTTCATAACATTGTTAGCTTTGCTTGGTAGAAACATATGAGTTTTATATTGAGAAGTATGAATGCATGATATTGCATATGCTACTTGATAACCCTGATTGTTGGCATGTTACGGATTACTACCAGGACCCTTGGGTTAGTTAGGAATATGAGGAGGGTGAAGATAGTCCTGTCGGTAGGACTATCCTGAGGCTAAACTCATGGATTTGGGCGGGTGTGTGTGGGCGACAGTAGTTAGACTACGTGGGTCGCTCGTACCCAAAATTGTCCGTCACGTACTCCCCTGAACTCGTGCAGTCTAATCTACTTACTGACCAACCATGTTTGTTAACCATGTCTACTCATGCTTGAATGGAACTTGGGACACCCTTCACCCACTGAAGCCCATTGATAACTGTTAGAAACTGATCTATTATCTCGAGAGTCGGGCATGGTGTAATGGGACACTGTGTCAGAGCCGTCGACCTACACTGGGGTGACGAGCTTCCTCATAGTGACATGAGCGATCCCTTTCCCAGCACTCCCCATGTGCTTGAAATCAGGGATGGGGAACTCGATGGGATCAAGGATCGCGGGGTCTTGACCTCGAGCGTTGAGGGGCCTTGGCCTCGCAACTAGTTAAGGGCATTGATATTGTGGGGTGTACCAGATTCTCCAATCTGCTGGATGAATGAAATCAACTAATACTCGGTTAACATTATTCATGCATTGCATTAGCTAGGATTTGGTGACTTAGTAGTTGAGGTCGCAATGAGGGAGTGCTGGTCATGTGTGATCATTAGACGAAGTCGCTCGAGGGAGTGTTGTAGTGAGGTCATGCATCATATCATTTATCGTGCATATGCATTAATAAGATTTGTTAGGTATTTATGAATGTTTGTCTTTCATTCAAATGGTAAGATAATTGATGCCTGATGTAACTTAAGATTAATCGCACCCACTGAGTTGATCACTCACTCTCACTTTGGGACGGTGTTTTAAAACACTAACCAGACTCTTTAGTAGATGCAGGTGACGCTGTGTACGAGGAGCCTTTCGGCGCGAGCCTGGATGAGGAGGACAAGCTGTCCTATTTCTATCTGATGGACGGTTCACCGTCGGCCCAGTAGACAGGATTTGGATCGTTGAGTGGTAGACTCAGTTCTATTCTTTTGGATATGACATTTTTTTTGAGATTTTGTTGGGCAACGCCTTGTGCGACCCATTTATATTCTTTTGGACCTGTATATATTGATCTCTTTCATTTCAGTAGACTAGTTGTGATCGCATTCCATGTTTCAAGTAATTCCATATTGCGCATTACCCTGATTAAACATAAATTGGTAAAACTGGAAAAAAGTGATACCCGGGAACTTGGGAATCGAGCGTGTGCACGACCCCCGATTTCCAGGGTGTTACATCCATTTTGAAAGCCACCATTATTAAAGGATAACTCCCTGGAGCGGTCTATGGGATTGTGACTCGACTCGTCGTTAGAAGTTATCAATTTGAGGAAAAGCCTCACTCTGAAACCAAACTGATATAGGGAAGTAAGTGATTGGGTGTAACACCCCGTCCAAAAGGGAACAGTGTCCTGTGGCACCCATGTGCGAACTGACCCAGGACCGAATGATTCGATCGCACGTGTGGGCCTAATATGGATTAATTAATTCCAAATTAAACCAGTGACGCGAATAAATCAAATTATGCTCGGATCAAGGGCGAGCCATGAAGCTAGTTTTCCTGATTGCTCTCGGCAACTACCTGTATGGGTCGTGCAACGCCCAAGGAGTGGTAGAAAAATCTACCACTCAAATGGGCTATGGGCCTCACTAGGCTTGTGGTTCATCATGGACCATGGACACAAAGGATGTCTGGAAATGAAATATTCGCGTTGTCCAACTGGCACTTGCCACGTGAGACTCATCCCAACCTTGGCCTGAAGTTAAGGTTTTAAATCAATGGCCCTCTTACTTGAAACAAAGAAATGAGGCTTTCCTACCGTCAAAATTCTTCTACATCTACATCGAAGGGCGAAAACAATTCTTTGTGCCCATCTGCAAAGTCTGAACCCCGATCATGGAACGATGACCATTGATCACAAATCAGACCCGTACGACAAAACCCCACATTGGTTTGCCTTCAAACTTTGCACGGCCCTTCATCGGGCCATGGAGCACCTATCCTATAAATTTGAGGGCCATGGGATATCAGGGCAGCCCCAACAGGGAGGAAATAGGGCGGTGACCGTTGATAACAAATTGAACCCGTACAATAAAACCACATATTCGTTTGCTTCTAAATTTGCACGACTCTTCATCGGGTCATGGGGCACCTACCCTACAAATTTGAGGATCAGGGGGGTATCAGGGCAGCCCCAGTAGCCAAAAAGGGGTCCCATAGGGCCATTTGAGGGGAAATAATATAACTCAAGGCCATTTGGCCCAAATCTAGAAAATAAAACCCTTTAACTCTCTCTCTCTCTCTCTCTTCCCTCTTCCTCAAGAAATCCCCTATCCACAATTATAAGCACGATTTTCAATCGATTGGGTAAGTAACCTCTCTTCTCCTTTAGAAACCTATTATGTTAAGCTAGGCCTTGCATGTATTCAAACATGCAAGTATGTTTGACTCAGGATCTCTACAAATCGACCCGTGAGTTCGGCAACCTTAGGTCGATTCCGCAAGCTCTCAATAATCCGTAGGTGCGGACCATTATCCTTAGGTGGCCAAATACCAATTTTACGATAAATTTAATGATTGTGGATATTAGGGTGATGTGCATGAGTAATCTAGAGAAAACTTAGCTAAGAACCTACATGATAGGTCCACCCAACATGCATGCAATGATTAATTGTTGTTTGATTAGTCTTTAAGTTGTTTGGGCATGGATTTTTGCTACATGTATTGATGTTTGATTAATCTCCAAATTGTTGGGCATAGAATTTGTGCTGCATATTCATTCTTGCATATGATATTTGCATATTCTTCCCTGTTGAATGCATGATAGTATTTTCTTGCACTATGGATGATGTGTGATCCTTCACCTCTTAAGGAATCCGGCACCACTCGCACACATATCTAATTTATGCCATTAAGAGTAGTTATATTCATAAAAAATTTCCTGAAATTTTATGCTTGATGTATTAACGTTTAATTCCATCTAAACTTGAAGATGAACCCTTAGCTGCTTTGAAGTGTTATTAAACATAGCCCATTCTCTGGATTGGTCAGGTATTTGTGATTTGTGAGGGTGGTCCCGTTGGTTGGGTCGTCCCGTGACTAGACTGACTGGTTTGGGCCGATGTAAATAGGCGACAGTAGTGAGAGTACGAGGGTTACTTGCACTCGATGTCGTATGTTACATGTTCGCCTGAATTTGGGCAGTCTAGTCCACTGACTGACCAACTATACTTGTTAACCACGTTTGCTCATGCTTGTCTGGAACCTAGAACACCCCTTGCCCACTGACGTCCACTGACAACAACTAGAAACTGATCCACAGTCTCGTGAGCCGGGCATGGTGGAATGAGACACTATGTTCTAGCCGTCGGCCTATGTTGGGGTGATGAGCCTCCCCGTAGTGATCCACGAGCAATCCCGCTTTCCAGCACTCCTCACGTGCTTACAATCGGGGGTGAAGAATCCGATGGGATTAAGGATCGTGGGGCCCTGATCTAGCATGTTGAGGGGTCATGGCCTCGTAAACGGATGTAGGCATTGATATCATTGGGGTGTACTAGTTTTTCCAACCTGCTAGATGAACGGAATTAACTAAATACTTGGCTAACATTATTTATGTATCGCATTAGTTAGGATTTGACGACTTGACAGTTGATGTCGCAATGAAGGAGTGTTAGTCATGCACGATCGTAAGACGAAGTTGCTTGAGGGAGTGTCATCAATGAGGTCATATATCATATCATCATCTATGCATATGCATTAACGAAGATTAGTTAGAGATTTATGAATGTATGTTTTTCATTAAATTCATTATGGGATGTTATTTGGTGTAACTTATGGCTAATGACACCCACTGAGTTAGCTACTCACTCCTACTCTGGGACGGTGTTTTAAAACACCAACCAGACATTCCATTAGATATAGGTGATGCAGAGCTTGGCGAGTTGAACGGGGCATGCGTAGACGAGGAGGAGGAGCTCTCCTACTTCTACCTTATGGGTGGGTCACCGTAGATCGAGCGGGCTGACTATGGGCTTATGTACAGGGAGACTAGAGCACTATTTTTTTGGACACATTCTTTTGGACCTTTTATGGGATTAACTCACTATTCTTTTGGACACGTCATATATGTATTTTGTCGGGCGACGCCTCATGCAATCCGTTGATATCTTTTGTAACCCGTATACCCTAGCCGCTCTCATTTAAATAGATTAGTTGTGGATGTGACTTATGTTCCATTCGATTCCATTTATGCTCTTTTAAATTGAATTATATGCAAAAATCACTACAATGAAGATATAAGTGACACCCAGGAAATTGGAAGTCGAGTACAGCCCGACCCCTAAATTTCAGGGCGTTACATTGGGTCGATCACCGTCTTCCTCGATCAATAAACACCTTAAATCCACGAGTAAAAAAATTCTTGAATTCACTAGAGATGTAAAAGTTTTCTAGAAATTGTATTGATAGCTTCTCTTAAATAAATGAGTTTAGCATCCCTAAATGACCGTAAACAAACCTTAAAATGTAATCTAAAGAGTCTTAATCAAATAAGGAAATAAATTCTAAAAAGTGTGCAAATTTTCATCGTCTGTCGACCTATCATTGACCGGTCAATTCGATCGATCAAATGAACTAAAAAATGTCCAGAGACTAAAGTAAAAAATTTTGTGAATTTCGATCTGTTGACCCAATTGGTCGACTTGTCGACCTGTCAAAACTGGCAGTAATTGTTCAACAGGCAATTTGGAACCTTTGGTAGAATTTTGACCCGTCGATTCGATTTATCAACCTGTCAAACTATGATGAATTTTGTCAATTTCTCTTTGGACTTCTTGCATTCCATGTATGTTAGGAATATGCTTGATCCACGTCCTACATTACATTTCTATAGGAGATGTTAGAAATTGGGAAGGAATGGGAATGGTGTTTGTGTTTGTATGTGATATTAAAATATGAATATGGTGCCATTTATATGGAGGACATAATTGCTTGTGCTATACGGATTTACATTTGAATTTCTCATGAAAGTGTAAAGAGAAATGATGAGGTGATCCGTGCAAAGAGGTAGGTCACACTAAGTGCTTAACATGACATGTTTGGGTGATTCGGGTCACTCATTAAGATGGGTGTACTAGAAGGAGAAAGGCGAGGAGTCCTTCAGGAGGATATATTTTAACGCTTTGAATCCATCGATTAGTTTAGTTCAATAAGGATCATTGATGATATTTGTGTTTGTGGTCCTTTGGAAGGCCAGGGATCACTTAGTCACAAATGGGAATGAGCTAGGGTGGTTGATCGGCCAGGCTTGGGTTGGGCCGAGGTTTGTCTAAGCCCAGCCTGCAAAGTAAAACCTTGGTTGGGTTGTGATGGGCTAAAAGAAACAAGCCACTCGGGCTCGTATTAATTGTTGAATGTATGTCTTCAATCTATGCAAAATCGGTGACATCTTGCTGGATGGATCGAACCTCTCTGGAATTAGACAGATTACTCACTAGATAATTTTGAACAATGCTCAATCAATTGACAATATTTGAAAAATCCTTCTTTACTCTATGAATATTTTTTTACTAGTGTGATCGCTCGAGCTTTAGCATGCTTGATTGATTGAAGGGTGCTCAATTAGCATCGATCGATCGACGGTACTGAGATCGATGGTGCACACAAAACTACGTAAGTGATTTGATTATTATTCTAATTGTGATAGTATATAATGGGGTATAATCAGGATTATGGTATAACATGGGTTTGCTAAGACATTCCTAAGGATTCTAGAGAAGAAAGACTATGATTTTGAAAGATTCGAAGGGGTACTAATCATTATAAGTGTATTATCTCTTATAATATAGTTTTATAGTGAATTGCTTGTCGCTTCATGCCATGAGTTTTTCTTATGATGGTTTTTCTACGTAAAATTCATATATTCGATTTACATTTTATTTCGCTTTATTTGATTGAATTCGAGTTCGCTTTGCACAATCCACAACATTAATTACACAGCCCAAACCCAGCCATCTGCTTTCTCAGAGGATTTGGTCTGTCTATGACTAGCCAGCAAAGAAAAACCTAACGTGAGCCCAGCCTGAGCATGAGTCTGGCTCTAGCCCGAGCCCGCCCTGCAACTTTTGTGCAAGATGTGGCCTGTTCATTACGTGTGCTTAGTCATGCAAAAATATGAAAAAATGCCCCTGAAATCCTAAACAGGTCAGGTTCACGCGGGGCTAACCACCATTAAACAGAGCCCAAGGTGGGCTGGTTATTAAATGGGCTTTTCATCATGGAGGGCTCAGCCCTCAGGCCCAGTATTTCAACAAAAGACCAATAAAACTGGTCTAGTGCCGTGAGCCAGCCCGGCTCATTGACGTTCCCACTCTTAGCCCCGTCCAGACGAGCCAAACGCATGATTAAGACACGAAAACAGGACCTGTTAAAACCGATCATAGGTCCAGGAACGCAAGCATAGTTTTAGGGATTTCCTCTCACCCGAAGCTCTGTGTGGCCCACTGGATGTCCTTGTGAAATCCACTCCGTCCATCAGTTTCGGAATATAACTGAGTGATGATCCTTCTAAAACAGCACCCAAATATATGGATGGTTCAGATGATGCAACGATCTCTGCATGTTGGTGCAAGTACAATGGCACGCCTAGTGGACCTTACATCGATTAGATGGTCCATCAAATTAGTGGGTTGGACTTAAATTCCCCATGGTCCAAGGACTGCTTTTGTTCTGATAGATCCGAACCATTCAACCAAGAGCATGCAAATGGACGGCCAAAAATAATTAAGACCAATCAACACATTCTAGCTCCAAAAGATCCATTTATCAGGTGGCTAGGATCATCCAAGCAGAGCTACATTTCAGCCTAGCAAAACCCCATGTGGGGTCCACTAGATGGAAAATCCAAACTGATGATCAGGCCATTCGATTGAAAGAAAATGGTTTCCTTGTGCTGATTTGCAGCAGAAAATGACTAGTACAAGCCGTTGTACTTAAAATGACATCATTTTGTTAATTCAATGAATATAATCTTTATTTCCTTAATCTCATACAAATATGAAAATGATGATTAACAAAAAACTGTATGATTGATTACAAACTAATCAGAAAAACAAACAAATACATGAATGAATGAAATGAATTTATAGATTTGTATTTTAGTTCTCTCTAATTCCGTTGGGTGTTGTTGCATTCGGGAGGGAAGCCTTGTGGAAATCGCTTTGAATCGCTGCAATAGTCATAGATCATGTAATTTTTCTGCACCCATCTCAACCTCTCTTCGCCAGTCGAATCCAGCTCTTGGGTGAGCCATCCGTTGTTGGTGGACTGAGCCTTTGAATCGCATGAAGATGTGCCCGATGACCAGACACATGCATTGGCATTGAAATTTCTATAGGAAGCAGTGAAGGGTGCTTGTGACCAATCGGTCTTGACCAGCCCACCAGGGGTGGCCCAGTCATCGGCGTTCCAAAGGCTGGAGTAGATCCTCATCGGTTGGTTCTTTGGGTATGCGACACCGTTTGCCTCCATGTTTTTGAATTTTCTGATGGGGGTTCCATCCACAGAGAATCTGAAATGTATGTACCAAACCAATGTTAGAATAATACAAACACCATTGAATTATGGATTGATTCAGTGTAGGTGAATGGGAAATGGGCGTTTCTTCAGTAATGGGTGTATGGATTAAGAAAATCCAATGGCTTACATGATTTGCTGAGGATTCCAGAGGATGGAGTATGTGTGGAAGTCGGCAGTTGGGTCGAACCATAGGTAGAACTGTTGCTCTCTGTTTCCTTTCCCTTGTGTGAACACGTTAGTGTGGAGAATGTAAGGGTCTCCGCTAAGGTTGCCGAGGAATTCGAAGTCGATCTCGTCCCATGTTGGTCCTTGTGATGTTAGCTGCAATGCAATCTCTCAATGTATTAGACAACCTTCATGTTACAGTTTATATGGTCAAAGGAATTCAAATCACAATGTTCCTGTTTGCTATAGTAGAAATGACCATAGTGGAATATGGTTATTTACACTTTATAGATTCAAATTGTATTTCAATTCAATTAAATTCAATTGTCCATCCCGACAACCGAAAAGTGCACTGTGGCATTGAAACTTACATAGTATGCTGTAACGGTGCCAGCAGAGTTGCCAGGGACGAGCTTCAGCTGCATATCGATATTTCCGAAGAGATATTCGTTCTTGGATTTGAATCCGGAGCCGGAAGCCTTGTCGAGGGAGAGAGTGAGTAATTCGCCATTGTTTAGGATCCTGACACGGCCGTCGCCGAATGTGGTATCGAAGTCTTGGTAGAAATTACCAGCATAAGCAGGTATTAGAGAGGAAGCTAATAGTAATAACGGCAACATTAAGAGAACAATAGTATAAGAAGAAGAAGAGGCCATTTCTAGTATACGATGGGATGAGATGGAACAACTATAGTTGAAAGAGAAGAATGAGGAGCGGGTTTGATGTGGAAGTGAGATGGATGTGGGCATTTTTATAGCTGTGGGTAGTGAGAAATGTATGAAGGGCAGTGGAAGATCCCTTTCGCTGTATGAGCTGTCTACAGATGGAGGTTGAGCGAACGCGGCTTCTTGATCCTGTGGGGCCCACCCCAGCTGTTTCCCTATGACACGTCCTATTTACACAGATCGCACTTGACGGTCACTTCGTTTCGCGTCTGTCGAGACTAAGGACTGAGGGTGTGTCGCCAGCTTGCGGGCCCACATTATAGATCAACGATTTAAGCCGTCCATATTCATAATACTAGTAAAAATAAGAAATTGTGCCATAATAAGTCTCTGGTGATGATAGCAACTTCTTATTTGAACGGGATCCATTGATTTTTTTTATTATTATTATTTTTTTTAATGTTCTAAATTCATCTACTGATAGTGAGATAGTGATGCTTAAATTCATCCGTTCAGCTTAAATCTCTTAACGACTCTATAGCATATGACTACAAAAAACGAACGGCTCAGATCATCAGATCACTCAGCATCTGGCTCCAGTGATGCGGAGAGTCACATCACTGACCCTGCATCGCGACATAGGCAAGCCGAACTCCTACCCACATACCGCAAGTAAGATAGATGAGGGAGTATGAGGTCGATTCTGGCGAGGAGAAATTAATTTCACATGTGCTGTAGAGAACGCGTGTGAAAGATCTGAGTGGCTCATCAGTCCACTGCATGCATATCATCTGGCTGGTCAATTCATCAAGACCGTCAGATTCAATTGACAGATCTGTTGGGTTAAAATATCACCTACGGTATTTATGTAACGTACCGATAGAGCGAACCATTATGACGGGACCCACATGACATATGGAGTATGGACCTCTCCAGGCGCTGCCCCCAACATTATTTCTCACAAACATCACGGTGGGCCCCACCTAACTTCCCCGCGTTCCTAACTATTCAAGAGAAAGACTTGATATTCTGGCCGAGTTTGATGGTTGATACGCAGGCACTAAGAAATTGTACACGTGGCATACAAGTAATTAAAATTAGACGGTCCAAACTATATGCTCCTAATTTAGATGGCTAATAAACTGAAAGTTACACTGATTTTATCTTTTTACTGGCTCATTTGAGGACTTCTAGTGGACAGTCAACATGAGAAAATGTCAACGGCCCAAGTTCAACCAACAAATGGCCATTATTCGGAGGGAACCATCACGAGAGATAAAAGCGTTATCGTATGCGACGGGAAAAAAGCGGAGAGGAGATGGCCACTGTTGGTTTCTACGAGGGGTTCATGAAGTTGTTTAGACATCATCCGACCCGTTCGTTGTGTGGGTCATCCACGTGGTTGAAGGAACAAACCGAAAATTACGAAATTCCACAACCCAGTTGAGCCACACTACACATGATTAAGCGGATTGTGGATTATACGTGATTTTACCGTTTCTGATGGTGTGACCCACCTGAGCTTTGAATCCTCGGTGAGCATCCCATTTCTGGACAGGTGCCTCTAATGTACGACTTAGATATCTGCCTTGCGTAAGGTGCTGGTGCACGATGTACGCGGTTTGGCGAGTGACCCAACACCAGCCAGCCAGCTGGAGTCAAAACTCAATGTTTTACCAGGCAATCTCAAGTGGACCACAACGCAGATAATAATGAGAATTGAATGCTTACTGTGAAGTTGATATTTGTTTTTTCATTCATCGATGTTTGTGTGACGTTATCAACTAAACATTACAGCAGACTTAGGAAGTGGTTAATGGTTGACATTCAGTCAGCATATTCTTTCATATAATGTGGTCCACTTGAGATTTATATCTGACTCATTGTTGAGATCATGCCATGAAATAAACTGTTAAAACGGATGAACCGTGTGGATAAAACACATATCATGGTGGGGCTTACACAGCTTTGACATCAGCTAGCTGGCCGGTACTAGCCAAACTGCGTCGAAAGAATGACGTTTGCTATCGCGGAAAATAGTGCTCAGTCACGCAAGGAAAGATTGAAGACAGTATTCGCAGTATACGTGCCAATTTTGCATACGTGTTCAAAATCGACGCCATATATCATTGAGAATTACATGGAACCCTTACCTTTTTCAAAATCCACACGTGGCATAGAGCACGCGTGTGAAGGATCTGGGCGGCTCATCAGTCCACCGGAAGCATATCATCAGGAGAGCCCTCTGTGATGTTTGTGAGAACTAAACCCCTAACACTCCCCCCCCCCCCCTGTTTTAAGCTCATTTTAAGAACATGAGGTCAAAAAATAGGCTGATCCAAAACTCAAGTCTGCCGTACACGAGGAAACAGTGTGGATTAAACATACACCGTTGAAACATTCGTATGGCCACAGAAGTTTTATATAAGGCTGTGATTTTTCTGTTTTCAGTTCATCCCAGTGGCTATGACTATATAAACGGTTTGGATGGCATACAAACATCATGTGGACTCCAGCAAGGTTTCAGTGGTAGACATTTCTTTCCCACTTTTCCCTCTCGTGTGGCTGCCTGGAGTTTTAGATCTATCTTATTCTTAGCCTAAGATCCTAAAATGAATTAGAAGAATGGATGGACGGAGTAGATTTTTAACAAAAATCACAGTGGGCCCCACCTATATTCCTGGCACATGAACTTCCGGCCAAAGCCTTTGGCAGGTAATCCGTGTCCCGCTCCGCGTGCTGGTGCTGCCCGCTGGCACTCAACTCTTCTAGAGAAAGACTTGATAGTCTGGCAGAGTGTGATGGTTGATACGCAAGTACTTAAAGAATTTGTACAAGTGGCCTGGCATGCATTTAATTAAAATTAGACCGTTCAAAATGTGGGTCCCAGTTTAGATGGCTCATTAGACCCATTAGAAGCACCTGTCCAGAAACGGACGACTTATACAATCCGTGGGTGTAAGGGTGCCTTCAAGAAATCAGGGCATCTCATTTCTGATGGTGTGGACCGTCCATTTCTGGACAGGTGCTTCTAAAGGATGTAACTTAGCAATTAAACAAATGTAAAAATATGATAGTCTTGCAGAGTGTGATGGATGTGCAGGGATTAGAAATTACTTAGAAACTGCATACGTGGCATATAATTAGTCAAATTAATCTGTCCAAATTATGTAAAACATGTATATATATTATGGGCCAAAAATTAAATATTTTTGGATAATCTAACTATTGGATTGGTGAATATCTATTGGACAGTTAAAAATGAAAAAAATCCAACCGTCCTATTTCCGCAAACATTTGTGCAGCAATCAAAGGTTAGGATTGATCAAACAGTATGATTTTGGGATTGAGAGTCATCAAATATTTCCTGCACAATCCAGACGGTTTATTTAACTAGTACACGGTGTATGTACAACTTTTGAGTGCCTGCTTATCAAGTGTCGTACGCAAACTGAGCATCATATACCTAAATAAAAGATTTGAGGTTGGCTATTACGGTGATGCATTTATGTTTACGTAAATATTGAGCTCAATCACACAAGTAAAGATTGAAGGCAATATTCGCAGCACGCGTGCGAAATTGGCATACGTATTTAAAATCCGTACCATTTATCATGTGAATCACAAGGATACCTTCCAAAATTCAAGCTACTACAAGCTTCAGGTGTGGCCAACGTCTCGATAAATCAAGTCCATTGGTCATATTTATTTAAACTATCATTTTTAATCACGCGTGTGAACCATCCGATCACTGTACAGAGCGTGCTCTTTCCTGGATCAAGCTTACTAGTGGACAAGATATCTCAAGCATTAGCCACGTTGGCATGAAATCGGCTACTCATTTCCTCAGTCACCACGCGTGCGAATCGCCTCAGAACTTTAATTCTCACTGGCGTTAGGTGTAAGTAGGCCACGTCCGAAGGAAAAAGACGTTCAATTTCGTCATTCTCTGTGGGTCCTACAAAATCAAGAAGCCGCCTACCCTTTTCCGCCATCTGTATCCAACTCATATAGCGAAAGAGAACCTTCCAATGCCCTTCATGCCTCACCGCCCCTGCCCACACCTATAAAAATGCCCGCATCCATTCCACTTCCACATCAACTACAACACTCGTTCTCCCACAATTACTTTCCACTATAGCTGTTCCATCTCCAACCATCATATACTCCGCATGGCCTCTTCTTCTTATATTAATATTCTTATAATGTTGCCCTTATTACTATTAGCTTCCTCTCTAATACCTACTTATGCTGCTAATTTCTACCAAGACTTCGATCCCACATTTGGCGACGGCCGTGTAAGAATCCTAAACAATGGCGAATTACTCACTCTCTCCCTCGACAAGGCTTCCGGCTCCGGATTCAAATCCAAGAATGAATATCTCTTCGGAAATATCCATATGCAGCTGAAGCTCGTCCCTGGCAATTCTGCTGGCACCGTTACAGCATACTATGTAAGTTTCAATGCTACATTGCAATTTTGGGTTGGTTTGGTTGGCCAATTGATTTGAAATACAATTTGATTCTATAAATTGGAAATAACCATATTCCACTATGGTCATTTCTACCATACCGAATAGGATTATTGCAATTGAATTCGGTTGGGCATCCAAATGTAACCTTATTACACTACAGGCATGTAAGATTGTCCAATGCATTGATTGCAATTGCTGTGAGCCATATTCATTGAAGTGATTGCATTGCAGCTAACATCACAAGGACCAACATGGGACGAGATCGACTTTGAATTCCTCGGCAACCTTAGCGGAGACCCTTACATTCTCCACACCAATGTGTTCACGCAAGGAAAGGGAAACAGAGAGCAACAATTCTACCTATGGTTCGACCCAACTGCAGACTTCCATACATACTCCATCCTCTGGAATCCCCAAAACATCATGTAAGCCATCGTATTTTCTTAATATCTTCCATCTTTTAGCACCTATGATTGAAGTGATGGGGCTAAAAGTGATAACATTCACCCATAGAAAACTTTTGCTATGGATGATTACAACTGGGTTGCATTTATTAACGTTCTTTGCTCAATGACTTGTTTATTTTTCTTACAGTTTTCTTTGTGGCCCACCTTTCAGATTCTCTGTGGATGGCACCCCCATCAGAAAATTCAAGAACATGGAGTCGAACGGTGTCGCATACCCGAAGAACCAACCGATGAGGATCTACTCGAGCCTCTGGAACGCTGATGACTGGGCCACCCGTGGTGGGCTTGTCAAGACAGATTGGTCACAAGCGCCCTTCACTGCTTCCTATAGAAATTTCAACGCCAATGCATGTGTCTGGTCATCAGGCGCGTCTTCATGTGATTCAAAAGCTCAGTCCACCAACGATGGATGGCTCAACCAAGAGATAGATTCGACAGGCGAAGAGAGGTTGATATGGGTGCAGAAGAATTACATGATCTATAACTATTGCAGTGATTCAAAGAGGTTTCCACAGGGCTTCCCTCCCGAATGCAACAGCACCCAACAGAATTAGAATTAGAGAGAGAACTAAAATACAAATCTACAAATTCAATTCATTTTATTCATGTATTTTTTTTTAAAAAAATTCACTTGTAATTAATAAGTACTATATTTTTCATTGTTTATAACGAACAAAGGATTATCTTCATCAAATAACAAAAGGGTTTCATTTTAAGACTGTCAGCCAAGTGGCCCCACATAGGATTGTCCCCAGTCACAAAAGTGGCTTCTATCGGATGACCATAGCCACCCAATGCATGGATATTTTGGAGCTTGAATGTGGTTGGCCTGTGTTATTTTTTGCCAGTCTATTTGCAGGCTCTTGATCAAATGGTCAGGATCAATTAAAACAAAAGCAAGAATTGGACCGATGGGGAATTTAAGTCCCCCCCCCCCCCCCCCCCAAGTGGATGTGATGTAGGACAAGGATCAAACAAACACACGTAGAACATAAGAAGCCTATGGAGAAATCAGCAAAAAATCAGTATAATTCCGACCGGTTGACCTTTTGTGGTCAACTGTTCGAAATTCTGCCAAAAAATTTACATTGATTTTTGGTCAATTTCTGTTAGGGATGTACATCGAGCCGAGTCGAGTTGAGGTGGGCCGAGCATGGCTTGACTCTTTTGTGCTATCCTCGAGTTTAAGGCCTCGAGCTTACCATTGGAGTTTGGCTTGTTTTCCAAAAATTTTGAGTCAAGCTCAAGGCAAGTTAGTGGATCGAGTTGAGGTGAGCATGCTCCCAAGTAGACCCAACTTGCACCCGACTCAACCTAGCAACATGGCCCAATCGACACCCGACTCAACCTAGCAACCCGACCCAATTGACACCTGACTCAACTTAGCCACCCGACCCAATTGACCCAATTCACACCAACCTAACTCCCAAATCAAATATTCAATTAATTAATTATATATATATATATATATATATAGAGAGAGAGAGAGAGAGAGAGAGAGAGAGAGAGAGAGAGAGAGTTTTGGATCAAGCCAAGTTAGTATGGAGTTGGATTTCGGCTCGAATCGAGTCAAGTTAGTAGGTGACCCGAACTCGACTCGGTTTGAGCTCGGATTAGACAAAGTCTACTCGGTTCGGATAGATTCACCCACTTAGTTTGGATCAAGTCGAGTATGAACGAGTCAAATAAGTCGAGTTTTCCAAGTTGAGTTGTCCCATGCCCAACTCTATTTGTACAAGATTTGGGTTGCTCATTACGAGTGCTCAGTCATGCAAGATGTATAACAAAAATGCCCCCTAAATCCTAAACGGGCCACCTTCCGGCCTGACTGACAAAATGTTAGGGCACGGCCTACAGGCCCAATTTACAGCCAAAAGCCCTCCAAAAGTGGTGCAGTGCCAAAAGCCCGCTGAGCCAGCCTGGCTCATTGAAATTCCTACTCTTAGGAGCACACAGGCCAGTTAATAACTGGGCCCAGCCCGTGCATACGGGCCGAAGACATGATTCAGATACAAAAACAGGACCGTTTAAACCGTTCATGGTTACAGGGATGCGAGGTTTTTCCATAGCACTTGTTATAGGGAGTTCCTCTCAACCAAAGCTCTGTGGGGCCCACTGGAAGCCACCATGAAATCGATTCCGTCCATCAGTTCCGGAATATAATTCAGTGATGATCCATCTATAAGAGGACCCAAAATATGGATGGTTCATATGATGAAACGATCTCTGCGTGTATGTGCTAGTACATTGGCACCACTAGTGGGCTTTACATCGATCAGATGCTCCAGATTAGACCATCAACCCAGTGGATCCGACTTAAATTCCACATGGTCCTAGGACTGCTTTTATTCTGATAGATCAGAACCATTCAACCAGGGGCTTGCAAATGGACGGCCAAACATAATACAGGGCAATCCCCACATTCTAGCTCCAAAAGATCCATTTATAAGATCGCTATGATCATCCAAGCGGAGCTACATTTGAGCCTAGCAAAATCCCATGTGGGGTCCACTAGGTGGAAAATCCAAAGTTATTATCAGGCTGTTTTTTTTAAAAAAAAAAAAAAGAAAAGAAAAAGAAAAAGGTTTCCTAGTGGTGATTAGCAGCAGAAACTGTCAAGCGCAAGCTGTTGTACTTAAAATCACACCCTTTTGTTATTCAATGCATATGATCTTCCATTATCTCATATAAATATGAAAACTGATGATTTATAAAATGAGTATTATCGGTTACAAATGAATGAATAGAAGAAGTAAAAAACATACATGAATGAATGAATTAAATTTGTAGATTTGTAGATTTGTATTTTGGTTTCTGTCTCTAATTCTGCTGGGTGTTGCTGAATTCGGGAGGAAAGCCTTGTGTAAACCACTTTGAATCGCTGCAGTAGTTATAGGTCATGTAATTCTTCTGCACCCATCTCAACCTCTCTTCACCCGTCGAATCTAGTTCTTGGTTCAGCCATCCGTTGTTGGTAGACTGAGCCTTTGAATCGCATGAAGATGTGCCCGATGACCAGACACATGCATTGGCGTTGAAATTTCTATCGGAAGCGGTGAAGGGCGCTTGTGACCAATCCGTCTTGACAAGCCCGCCGCGGGTGGCTCAGTCATCGGCATTCCAGAGGCTCGAGTAGATTCTCATCGGTTGGTTCTTTGGGTATGCGACACCGTTTGCCTCCATGTTCTTGAATTTTCTGATGGGGGTTCCATCTACAGAGAATCTGAAAAGTAGGGTCACCAATCCAATATTAGAATAATACACACACCATTGAATAATGGATTGGTTCAGTGTCCAACACCTATAGTAAAACTTTGCTATGGGTGAATTGGAAATGGGCCTTTCTTCAGTAATGGGTGTATGGATTAAGAAAATAAGATGGCTTACATGATGAGCTGAGGATTCCAGAGGATGGAGCATGAGTGGAAGTCGGCAGTTGGGTCGAACCAAAGGTAGAACTGTTGCTCTCTGTTTCCCTTCCCTTGTGTGAACACATTGGTGTGGAGAATGTAAGGATCTCCGCTAAGGTTGCCCAAGAATTCAAAGTCGATCTCATCCCATGTTGGTCCTTGTGATGTTAGCTGCAATGCAATCACTTCAATGAATATGAGCTTACAGCAATTGCAATCAATGTACTGGAGAATCTTACATGCCTCTGTAGTGTAGTGGAATATGGTTATTTCCACTTTATAGAATCAAATTGTATTTCAATTCAATTGTCCATCCAAACCAGCAGAAAAGTACACTGCAGCATTGAAACTTACATAGTATGCTGTAACGGTGCCAGCAGAGTTGCCAGGGACGAGCTTCAGCTGCATATCGATATTTCCGAAGAGATATTGGTTCTTGGATTTGAATCCGGAGCCGGACACCTTGTCGAGGGAAAGTGTCAGTAACTTGCCATTGTTTAGAATTCTGACACGGCCGTCACCGAATATGATATCGAAATCTTGGTAGAAATTAGCAGCATAAGCAGGTATTATGGAGGAGGCTAACAGAAATAACGGCAACATTAAAAGAACATTAGTAGAAGAAGAAGAAGAGGCCATGTCTAGTATATGATAGGAGGAGATGGAACAACTATAGTTGAAAGAGATTGTGGAAGAATGAGTGGTGGGGTTGATGTGGAAATGAGATGGATGTGGGCATTTTTATAGCTGTTAGTTGGGAGGAGAGGTATGAATGGCAGTGGAAGGTCCCTTTCGCTGTATGAGCTGTCTACAGATGGAGGGTGGGCAAACGCGGCTTCCTGGGAAACGGATTGGCTACTCCCCTGCCACCAGCCAATGGCTGGTGGTCGGTGATCCGTGGGCCCCAAAATGATGTGTTTGTTTCATCCATTCCGTCCATATATTTTTCAATAGCTGAGTTTGATGGTTGATACACACGCACTAAGAAATTGTACACGTGGCATGCAAGTAACTAAAATTAGACCGTCCAAACTATGTGGTCCTATTTTAGATGGCTACGTAAACTGAAAGTTATACTGATTTTATCTTTTTACTGGCTCATTGGAGGACTTTCAGTGAACAGTCAAAATGAGAAAATGTCAAAGGCCCAAATTCAACCAACAAATGGCCATTATTCAAAGGTAAGGACAGCGAGAGATAAAAGCATTATCGTATGCCACGGGAAAAAAAAGCGGAGAGGAAATGCCCACCATTGGTTTCTAGAGGGATTCATTACGAAATTGTGCAGGGGATGCCACGAAGTTGTTTAGACATCATCCAACCCGTTCGTTGTGTGGGTCATCCACGTGTGGAAAAACCCGAAAATTACGAAATTCCACGACCCAGTTGAGCGGATTATGCATGATTTTACAGTTTATGATGGTGTGGCCCACCTGAGCTTTGAATCTGGAGTTAGCATCCCATTTCTGGACAGATGCCTCTAATGTGCACTTGGATGTCTGCCATGTGTAAGGTGCACGATGTACGCGGTTAGGCGAGTGACCCAACACCAGCTAGCTAGCGGGAGTCAATGCTCTATGGGCCCCACAATGATGTATCTGTTTTACACAGGCAATCTCAGGTGGACCACACCACCCAAAATAATGAGAATTGAACGCTTACTGTCAAGTTGATATTTGTTTTTTCATTCATACAGGTTTGTGTGACGTTATCAACTGCGTGGATAGCAAATAAACATTTCAGCAGGCCTAGGAAGTAGTTAATGGTTGACTTTCAGTCAACACATTTTTTCATATGATGTGGTTCACCTGAGATTTGCATCTGACTCATTGTTGAGATCATGCCATGAAATAAGATGTTAAAACGAATGGACATTGTGGATAAAACACATATATCATGGTGGGGCTCACTCGGATTTGACATCAGCTAGCTGGCTGGTACTAGCTCAACTGCGTCAAAAGATTGAAGTTTGCTGGTGGCGAGAAAATAGTGCTCATTCACGCAAGTAAAGATTGAAGACGGTATTTGAAGTACACGTGCCAATTTTGCATACGTATTCAAAATCCACGTTATTTATCATTGGGTATTACATGGAACCCTTGCCTTTTCCAAAATCCACACGTGCCATGGAGCAGGCGTGTGAAGGATCTCATCAGTCCACCGGAAGCATATCATCAGGCTGGTCTATTCATCAAGGCAGCCAAACTCAAGTAACAGCTATGTTTGAACGGTAGGAGGGCCCTCCCCGATGTTTGTGAGAAATTCACCCCATCCGTCCGTTTTCAGCTCATTTTAAGAACATGAGGCCAAATATTAGGCTGATCCAAAACTCAAGTGTGCCATATAAGAGGAAACAGAGGGGATTGAACAACCACCGTTGAAACATTCCTGTGCCCAAGGAAGTTTTATATAAGGTTATGATTTTTTGTGTTTTCAGTTCATCCCAGTAGCTATGATCATATAAACGGTTTGGATGGCATACAAACATCAAGTGGACTCGAGGAAAGTTTCAATGGTAGACATTTCTTTTCCACTTTTCCCTCTCGTGTGGCTGCCTGAGTTTATCTACCTTATTTATGGCCCAAGCTCTTAAAATGAATTGAAAGAATGGATGGGCAGAGTAGATTTTTAACAAAAAACACGGAAGTCCCCACCTATATTCCCGGCGCATGAACTTCTGCCATGCCTTTGGCAGGCAATCCGCGTCCCGCTCCGCGTGCTGCCCGCTGGCACTCAACTCTTCCAGAGAAAGACTTGATAGTCAGGCAGAGCCTGATGGTAATCTTTTTTTATGTTTTTCTTTACACACACATATACTGCCACACACTCATGACGTAGTGGGATTTCACCACCTATGGGTACTCGAACCCTCAACCAGGTGTTAAAACTCCCGAGAGTCTACCACCTGGGCAAGAGTGAGGAGTCATCTGATAGTCAGGCAGAGCCTGATGGTTCATACGCAGGTACTTATGAATTTGTACACGTGGCGTGGCGTGGCGTGGCATGCAAGTAATTAAAATTTGACAGTCCAAAATGTGGGTCTTAGTTTAGATGGCTCATTAGACCCATTAGAAGTACCTGTCCGGAAACCGGCGATTTATACAATCCGTAGGTCTAACTGTGGGTGCTTCCAAGAAATTGGGGCATCTCATTTGATGGTGTACCGTGCGTTTCTCGACGGGTGGGTTGGAGTTACAATCAATAGGGGTTCGAGTCCTTACCCCAGTGGTAGACCCTAAGGAGTTTCAACCCGAGGTGGGCTCGAAACCCATAAGTGGTGAAATCCCACTACAGTGTGTGTGGGTGTGTGTGTGATGTAACTTAGCAATTAAACAAATGTAAAAATATGATGATCTGGCCGAGTGTGATTGGATCCACCTCATTTTTTTAGCTCATGCCTTAAAATAAGCTGACTGAGGGAATGAACGTGTAGATAACAAACATATATTATAGCAGGCCCCACAAATGCAGGTGCTATAAACGAAGGCAGCGGTGAACATCACCTCCAAAATGCAGACGTAAATATAAAGGTAAATAATTATTACTCATCAATTGTGAATTACCACACGGTTATGTAAAAGGTGCGGACATATTTGGACCAAAAATTTAATATTGTTGGATAATCTAACCATCGGATTGATGAACATCTATTGTACAGTTAAAAATGAAAAATATCCAACCGTCCTATTTCCACAAACATTTACCCAGGAATCAAAGGTTAGGATTGACCAAACAGTAAGATTTTGATATTGAGAGTCATCAACTATTTCCCACACAATCCAGATGGTCTATTTAATTAGTATACGTTATATGTACAATTTCTGAGTGCCAAGTGTAACAGACTGAGCATCATATACCTCTACTTAAATAAAAGATTGAGGTTAGTTATGACTAGGGATGCACATCTAACCGGTAAAACCATGAAACCGGTGTGCACCCCTAGCACACGTGCCAATTTGGCATACGTATTTAAAGTCCATACCATTTATCATGTGAATCACAAGGATCCCTTGCCTGTTCCAAAATTCAAACTACTCCAAGCATCAGGTGTGGCCAAGATTTCGATCAATCAAGTCCATCGGGCACATTTATTCAAACTATCATTTTTAATCACACATGTGTGACCCATCCTGTCACTGTAAAGACCGTGCTCTTTTCTGGATCAACCTTACTACTGGACAAGATATCGCACGCAATAGCCACGTGGGCATAAACTAGGCTAGTAATTTCCTCAGTCACCACGCGTGCCAATAGCCTCAGAACTTAATTCTCAGTGGCGTTAGGTGCGAGCAGGCCACGTCCGAAGGAAAAAGTCGTTCCATTTCGTTATTCCCTGTGGGTCCCACAATATCAAGAAGCCGCGTGCTGTTTTTCGCCATCTGTCTCCAATTCATGGAGCGAAAGCGAACCTTTCCGTGCCTTTCATGCACCGGCCCTGCCTACACCTATAAAAATGCCCGCATCCATTCGACTTCCACATCAACCACAACACTCATTCTCCCGCAATTTCTTTCCACTATAGCTCTCTCATCTCCTCCCATCATATACTCCACATGGCCTCTTCTTCTTCTACTAATATTCTGATAATGTTGCCGTTATTACTATTAGCTTCCTCTTTAATACCAGCTAATGCTGCTAATTTCTACCAAGACTTCGATCCCACATTTGGCGACGGCCGTGTCAGAATCCTAAACAATGGCGAATTACTCACCCTTTCCCTCGACAAGGCTTCCGGCTCCGGATTCAAATCCAAGAATGAATATCTCTTCGGAAATATCCATATGCAGCTGAAGCTCGTCCCTGGCAACTCTGCCGGCACCGTTACAGCATACTATGTAAGTTTCAATGCCGCAGTCTACTTTTCTGCTGGTTTGGATGGACAATTGAATCGAAATACAAATTGATTCTATAAAGTGGAAATAACCATATTCCACTATGGTGATTTCTACTATAGCGAATAGAATTATTGCAATCAATTCAGTTGAGCATCCAAACGATAACCTTGCAATTGCTGTAAGCTCATATTCATTGAAGTGATTGCATTGCAGCTAACATCACAAGGACCAATATGGGACGAGATCGACTTTGAATTCCTGGGCAACCTTAGCGGAGATCCTTACATTCTCCACACCAATGTGTTCACGCAAGGAAAGGGAAACAGAGAGCAACAATTCTACCTATGGTTCGACCCAACTGCAGACTTCCATACATACTCCATCCTCTGGAATCCCCAGAATATCATGTAAGCCGTCATATTTTCTTAATATCTTCCATCTTTTAGCACCTATGATTAAAGTGATGGGGCTGAAAGTGATAACATTCAC
This sequence comes from Magnolia sinica, assembly GCF_029962835.1. Lineage (NCBI taxonomy): Eukaryota > Viridiplantae > Streptophyta > Magnoliopsida > Magnoliales > Magnoliaceae > Magnolia > Magnolia sinica. The sequence continues at coordinate 84,160,944 of NC_080582.1, forward strand.
CCATAGAAAACTTTTGCTATAGATGATTCCAACTGGGTTGCATTTATTAACGTTCTTAGCTCAATGGCTAGTTCATTTTTCTTACATTTATCTTTGTGACCCACCTTTCAGATTCTCTGTGGATGGAACCCCCATCAGAAAATTCAAGAACATGGAGTCGAACGGTGTCGCATACCCGAAGAACCAACCAATGAGGATCTACTCGAGTATCTGGAACGCTGATGACTGGGCCACACGTGGCGGGCTCATCAAGACCGATTGGTCACAAGCACCCTTCACTGCTTCCTATAGAAATTTCAACGCCAATGCATGTGTTTGGTCTTCGGGCACGTCTTCATGCGATTCAAAGACTCAGTCCACCAACAACGGATGGCTCACCCAAGAGCTGGATTCAACTGGCGAAGAGAGGTTGAGATGGGTTCAAAAGAATTACATGATCTATAACTATTGCAATGATTCAAAGCGGTTTCCACAAGGCTTCCCTCTTGAATGCAACAACACCCAACTGAATTAGAATTAGAGAACTCAAATACAAATATGCAAATTCAATTCATTTATTCATGTTTTTTTTTTTTTTCGGAATTGACTTGTAATTAGTAAATACTATATTTTTCATTGTTTATAACAAGCAAAGGATTGTTTCTTCAAATAACAAAGGGTTTCATTTGAAGACTGTCATCCTAGTGGGCCCACATAGGATTGTCCCCCGTCACAAAAATGGCTCCTATTGGATGATCATAGCCACCCAATGATTGGATATTTTGGAGCTTGAATGTGGTGATTTGCCTTTGTTATTTTTTGCCAGTCTTTGCAGGCTCCTGATCGAATGGTAGGTTCAATCAGAACAAAAGCAGGAATTGGACCTGTGCGGAATTTAAGTCGGGCCTTACATCGATCAGATGATCCAGATTGGACCATCAACCCAGTGGGTTCGACTTAAGTTCCCCATGGTCCAAGGGCTGCTTTTATTATGAAAGATCCTAACCATTCAACTAGCTAGGGGCCTGCAAATGGATGGCCAAAAATAATCCAAGGCAATCATCACATACTAGCTTGATGTAGATCGGGTCACAGGCACTTTCATGGCGGACCATGCTCAATGGGAGGCGGAAATTATCCGGATTAGCCGTATCTCACAAACCTCACAAGCAAATAGGTTTTAGATATGATTTTGGGTAGAAGGACCTACTTAAGCCAACCAACCTCATATGCCAGGTTGCCCATGCCAAATTTATTAGATTTCATTAAATCGACCGTCAAAAGTCCTGTTTAGTTTTGTTTTTACCATAAATGATAAGTTTTAGTTCGAGTATAACTTTTGATTATTTGAGTTGTAAAAGTCATGCCTGGTATTAAAAGGGAATAGAAAAGTTAGGAGAATAATGTAATTGGGCTAAATTGGACACTCACTATTTTTCCCTTAAACCACAAAGTCTAGTAGGAATAGATGTTGTCTATAAATAGTAAGTCTACTATTTATGATAAGTCACATTTTTCACGTGTTGGTGTGGAGTTTTAAGTCTAAAACTCCATCGTAGGTTTGAGTTCCTTATTTAAAGAGTTGTAATTTTATTTGTTATGATTAATCATGTTATTTCAAATTTATTAGAAATTATTCTTGCTTTTATCCCTCGTGGATTCGAGGATGTTCTATGAGGAGTCTTGAGAAATCCATGGATTCAGAGTAGTTATCCCATGAATAAGATGATGATCAACCTCATCACGTCCCTTCCTGCGCCAAGTTGTATCAAAGCAAGGACTCTCTTCAGGCCGATGGAAACTCTAACAACGGAATGGACCAAAATCTGATGAACGTTGATACAAAGATTCGTTATCTGTCGGAAAAAATGAAAGCTTTCCACCAAGAGAGTTAGATGACCATGTAAGGCCCCAAAGGAAACCCTCGACCGTATTACGGATGTGCTAATTCTGCACCAAGCCTAAGGCAACACTCAGCCGCCCGTGATCGATGTACTACACAGCTCCTTTTTCCAAGCAGTGTGTAACACCCTGAAAATCGGGGGTAAAAACCATGGGACCTCGTCCAGATCAACAATCCACTATGAAGTAGAACGTTACAACCGATCATAAGTACACACTGCTTGGATCAAACCTTCTTCACTCATGCAAGAGTAGATAAACAATAAGAGAATAAAGAAAAATGGAGAGATCTCACCGATTATGAAGATTTAGAAGCGTTGAGATGTCGAGTGCACAATAGATCACCTCTATGAGCATAACCTCCCTTCCACAAGCTTCCTCTCTCTCTCTCTCTCATACCTTTGATAGCTATAAACTTTTTAACAAACCCTTGTAAAGCTTTAGGAAACCCTCTTGCATTACCTAGAAAAGCCCTAGGAATTTCTATTTATAATTTAGGCAACTCCCTTTCTCACCTCTTGCGAAACGTAACGCCCGAAAATCGAGGGTCGAGTAAAAGTCCAACTCCCGAGTTTCAACGCATCACTTATGCAACATAGTTAATGATGATTAAATGTTATCTATATTAGTGCATAAAACATGAATAAGATTAAGCCAAATCAGCAATACAAATCCAAGGACTGTTGTAATACGCAAGCGAAAAACTAAAACAAATATGTATAAATTGATAGACTAGTTTAAGTGGCCAAAGTAAGTATGCATTTTCAGGTCAATAATTACATGTATTGTTTCAAAATACAAAATATAAAAAATGTAACAGTCCACTACAAGTATAACCCTGAAACCCCGTCGATTCAGAGCGGTCTACGAGAACCCGCCTGAATACTGCATATATGAGAATGCCTCCTCATCATCCTCAAAGTTCGACTCTGCCTTCCAGGCTACGCCATCATCTAAACCTACAACAGGGTCTAGTTGGTGTTCAAGACACCGTCCCGTAATGTGAGAGTGAGTGATCAATTCAGTGAAACAATAAAGCAAAGGTTAACATGTTATCAATTCAGTCAAGCAGTAATGATAAATCAATACAATCAAACATCTCCAGATACTCTGATTAATACAAGAATGGTATGAATAAATGATGTATGCCCTCGCTTGCACTCCCTCAGCAATCTTCATCTAACGGTCGCGCATGTCAGTCACTTCCTCGTGCTCTCTACACATAGCCAAATGCCACATGCAATGTGGTGCATAAATATGATTACCAAGTTCTTATTAGTCCTTTCATACAGCAGAATTGGGAAGCTAAGGTACCTCCCTTGTATCAATTCTCAAATGATGATCCATTCTAGGGTCGTCAATCCTAGTAAATCTCATACGATGTTACGGTTCTAGGTCACTGCAAAGGGCTCGTCACCTTATCAGTGCAGGCCTAGTGTACTCTTGTTGCTATGTAAGGGCTCGTCGCCTCTACGCAGTCTTAGCGTACGCTCGAGGTCACTACAAAGGGCTCGTCACCTTATCAGTGTAGGCCGACAGCTCGAATACAGTGTCCCATACCACCGTATTCGGCTCACGAGTCTGGGTTGCTCACTGGTCACTACAGGGAGACTCGTCACCCCAGTGTAGGCCGAACTCAACCACGGTGTCCCATACCACCATGCCGGCTCATAAGTCTTAGCGGATCGAGGTACCAAGGTTAAAGGAGTTTTCACCAGTGATTTTGGTACATAAATTCAAGCAATGCGCTCATACATGGTGAACATACATCGGGTTACTTGACGAGCTCGACTAGTACGAGCGCACGTTGAGTTGACCGACATGAAGTGCGTAAGCACTCCGTGTGGCCTAACCACCGCCGACACAACTGAAGTATGACTCGGACTCATCGAACACGTCCCGTGTGGCGAAATCAACCTCGGCCACCTATTCAATGCCTATTACCGATTGCCGGACTATAACGTAGTCCCAAACACATTCAATTATATCGTATAATCATACAAGCTAATCGTAATGAATTGATCAACAATTCCAATCATACAAGCATGTGAGCATTTGATGGATTTCAACTTATACATGAATTCACACATATACAGTGTCTAAGTAAAACAGACAAAGAATATAAGTTACATGGAGGAAATCATACACATCGTTAAGGTAGTTGAGAATCTCTTCTCAACGCCCATATAAAGTACAATTTATTACACACTTGTTCATTCAGACATTTCTACAAACACTTAGACTACATATTCCAACATACATGACGTATGTTGGTGATAGCACGTATTAGGGCAAATCCTTTCACTAAGGAATTGTCACGTATACCTCAACCATATGTCTACAACAGTTAATCATGGCAAATCCATACTTATACAAACATTTCAACGAACCCAAGAATACACTATATTCAACATAGTTCATATATATGTGTAAAGTGCAGGAACAACATGTCTAAGCATGTGATAGCAATTCAAGTCAGTCATAAATCATTAACTGACATTGAAAGCCTTGAAAACCATAACCTAAACATTTATAGTCCGCACCTTTCGCCGGTAGACTCGTAGCGAACTCAGTTTTAAAAGTTAAGTCTTGTCTATGGCATCTATAACAGGGAATAGGTCAGCTATTTCATCTATTACAATAGTTGAAAATCCTAAGACAAGTTAGGGTTAGATTTTCTTACCTAAGTATGGAGTCGGAAATACAGGAACGGCGGTTGAGTGCGTGGAGTAGCGGGATCGAATTCCAGGAAGAATCTTCAACTCTCACTCTCACTTTCTCTCTTTTCCCTTCTCTTTTCTCTCCTCTCTCCCCTAGGGTTTCTCAAATTCGTATGGGGTGAGAGAGAGAGAGTTTATTGTCCTTATATAGGCTCGGGATTGATGAAAATGGCCCCAGGGCCAAGGTATACTTAAGTTATATCCAAATACGGATCGTTCCGATCCAACGAGCACTTCCGGTGGCTCCTTTTCCACGTGCGGTCGGACTTAAGCTCTCGACTATGGATCTAGGTCAGCCGAGTTTTCGTTCCGATCGGGTTTACAGATCGACTGTGGCCATTTCAGTTTAACGGTCACGGTCACTCGATCGTGGTCACAAGTACACCAACATGTGTGGGACATTTCTCCCGATCCGAGGGTATATTTGGGTGAGATTCTGACGGTCGAATCCTTATATTTGGTCCGCAAGCGACACAACTCAGATTAAAAAAATTGATTTTTTTCTAAATATTTTCACGTTTCTCACACACTTTGCTCCAGGCTCAAGTTGTGCATTTCTAGATACAATTAAGACTTGATTTCCAAGAGAGTTGTCAAGTCCAAGAATGTGGTCATATCCGAATAGTTTCGGGTAATCGGACTTTCGACGTGCGGTCCAGGTCCGATACGGAGTTTCGTTGTGCTCCGAGAGCAACCTGGTTTAGGGATGGATTTTAGATTTTAGGGTAATGTAGCGTCAATGACTCTGCACGGTTTGGGTCTTGCCGATCATATTTAAAGTGATTAATGCTAATTTCACAAGCACTCTAGTTTAGCACTTGCTACCATTAACTTAATTTCTAAAGGTTTTGGTCCTTAGTGATTTCCCGAAATCGGACTGAATCTGTGTAACCCTTTATTGCTCGAGCTAGGCCCTCGACCGGTCGAGCAGACTCCACGAATGGTTGAGCAACCCGGACTGTGGTCGTTGGACTTCGAGTCGAGCCAGGCCTCGATTGGTCAAGCCAGTACCCTCGACCAATCGAGCCTAAGGAGAAAATCCCCATCAAATCTCCCCCTTTCTGACTCAGGAGGAATTCACCTTCTTCAAGCTGGCCAGGTTTCTACAAACCTCATACTTGTCCTTGATCAATGTCTTGGTCATCATGTCTGGCTCATTATCATCTATATGGACCTTCTCAAGCTATAACACCTTCTGTTCCAAAGTATCCCTGATCAAGTGATATCGAATCTTTATATGCTTCGACCTGGAGTGCTGACTTAGATTTTTGCTCAAGTGTATAACACTTTGACAATCGCAATAGATCATGTGCTACTCCTGCTTTAGGCTAAGTTCCTATAGGAACCTCTTCATCTAAAGTATCTCTTTACATGCTTCTGTGACTACAATATACTTGACCTCTGTTGTCGACAATGCTATGACCTTCTGTAGCTTGCTCTGCCAAGAGACTGCTCCCCCTGCAAACGTGAATATGAACCCCAATGTAAACTTCCTAGAGTCTATGTCGCCTGCCATATCTGCATCTGTGTAGTCCTTTAACACAAGTTTTCCATCACCATAGCATAGGCTTAACTTGGATATGCCTCTTAAATATCGCAGTATCCATTTCACCATTGCCCAATGCTCTTTGCCAGGATTGACAAGATACCGGCTGACAACACCAACCGCATATGCTATGTTTAGGTGCGTACACACTATAACATACATCAAACTTCCTACCGCTGAAGCTTAGGGTATCTTCCCCATCTCATCCAATTCTGCCTTTGTCTTTAGACACTGCTTGCCACTTAATTTGAAGTGACCATCCAGTGGAGTATTGGCCTGCCGCATTCATATGAAACCGCTCTAGGACTTTTTAATATACCGTTCTTGTAATAAACTAAAGTTTCTTCTCTCATCACGGGTTATCTCCATTCTTATGATCTTCTTACTGGGCCCCAGTCCTTCATCGCGACCGACTGACCCAATTCCTATTACCACCTGTCAATTTGCTTGACGTCTGTTCCCATGATAAGCATGTCATCAACGTATAATAGCGAACTAAGAAATCATCATCTGAGAACTTGCGTGTGAACACATAGTGGTCCAACTCCATTTGTCATATTCATGCCTTAACATGAATGAGCCAAACTTCTTATATCATTGCCGTGGAGCTTGTTTCAGCCCATACAAGCTCTTCTTTAGCCTACACACCATATGCTCTTTGTCCTTGACTTCGAATCCCTCTATTTGGTGCATGTAGATCTCTTCTTCTAGGTCACCACGGAGAAAAGGCAGTTTTAATATCTAACTGCTCTATCTCTAGATCCATGTTAACCGCCAACCCAAGCAACACCTGTATGAATGTCATCTTCACCATTGGTGAGAATATCTCATCGAAGTCTATACCTTTCCTCTGACCAAACCCTTTCACCATAAGTCTGGCCTTGAACCTCGTTTGTGAATTCTTCTGATCAACATTCTTTCTTAATACCCACTTATTGCTCAGAGATTTCTTGCCCTTAGGTAATTTCACCATATCATAGGTGTCATTCTTATGTAAGGATTCCATCTCCTCTTACATAGCTTTCAACCACTCTCACTTATGCTCGTTGGCTACGGTCTCAGAATAATCTTCTAGCACTCCCCCATCAGTGAGCATAATGTACTCATGCAGTGAGTACTTCTTGGACGGATGTCTGTCCTTAGATGACCTCCTCACCTGTGGCTCAACAGGTGGAACAAGTGGGGGCTACTCCCCCGGTCCATTTTTTGTAGGAACTCTCTTGTCCTCTGTACCTTACTGTACTCCTCCGTCGTCAGGCACCACAGGAGGAATAATCGGATCCACGTCTTCTAGCGCACCTGAACTAGGCTGGGTCTTCTCTGGCTTACAAATGTCTTCTATACATTGATCTTCAAAGAAAACCACATCTTTGCTCCTGACAAGCTTCTTCTCAGTTGGATCCCACAATATGTATCCAAAATTTTCATTATCGTACCCCAAGAACACACATTGCCTGATCTTCGTATCGAGCTTGGACCTCTTGTCCTTTGGTACGTGAACGGATGCCCTTCATCCTGAGATGACTGTATGATGGATCTTGTCCAGTCCACACCTTCTCAGGTACTTCTCCATTCACTGCGGCTGATGGAGACCTGTTTATCAAATACACCACCGTGTCTATTGTTTCTCCCAAAAATGTCTTGGGCAACTTCGCATGGGATAACATGCATTTGATTCTCTCTACAATGGTGCGATTCATTCGCTCAGCCACACCATTATGCTGGGGGGTCTTGGGAACCGTCTGTTCATGCCATATACCCAGGGACTTACAATACTCATGAAAGTTGCCAATGTATTCACCACCATTGTCAGTGCAGATGCACTTCAATGATCTACCTGTCTCTCTCTCGACCATAGCATGAAACAATTTAAACACACCAAAGACCTCGTCCTTGGATTTCAAAGCATAAACCCAAACCCTCCTAGATGCATCATCTATAAAAGTGACAAAATACAATGCCCCACCCAAGGTTTTTGTCCTCATAAGACCACAAACATCAGAATAAATCAAATCTAATGCATGCGCTTTATTAAAATGAGAAACAAATTTAACAAATGCAACTCTATGCTGTTTTCATGATAAATAATCAATACAGATTTTAAGAGGCATACCTGTCACATCTAGAAGGAGAGGACCTCACTGTTGAGGGTTAAATATTGCATATTAGACCCTAGTTATTTCTTGCTTTATGTACCTCAAAAACTCGACCTGACGAGTTGAGGATGGAGCGTCATCCCTCTTGGGGACTGTTGGGGGTCAAATATTGCATAGATTTAATATTCTAAAATCACCAAGGCAAGGGATGGACCCCAAGGGACCAAGATTGAGGAATTTACTCACTAAAGATCCAAGAAGATCAAGTGATTGAGTTTAAACGGGCCTGAAAATCATCCAGAATGCAAGATCACAGGGTTCTTATAATTCACTTGAAACTTTATATCTGGCCTGAGGACCATAAATTAACCGTACACGTCAAAATTTAGCCCTTGGATCAGTGTATAAGTGACCTGATGGACAAGATCAGATAATAACCATTAAAAGAGCATCTTACTCATTCTTGAGAGATTATGGCACAAACTTGACCGATGAAAAGAGCAAGAAAAATGAGGAATACCTACTCAATTTCAAGGAAACCAGATGGTACATTCAAACATAACGCACTTCGGAAGACGGTGGCTAGAATGATGACAAATCTGTAAATATAAGGAACTCCATATGCATGCACATAAGTGAGAAGAGGTTTGCTTCAACCATGGGTATTGTCTCATCACAGATGGATGGTGTGGCCCACCTAGAGCTCAGATCTACTTCATACGTTGACCTATGAGCTTACAAGTTATTAAGAAGATGATGAGTGGAGTAGATCTCCGAGAATATCATCAGAAGTGGGCTCCACCTATTTTTTGAACAAAACATATGAACAGTGTCTTTCTCGCGCAAAACGCCCAGCGGACGCACCCAAGCCAATTGGGTTTTGATAGTGGGCCCCACTCATCATTCCATTAGATGATCTGGACCATCCATTGTGTCCGGAGGGAGGGGCATGACCTTCTCTTAGGTATCCCTTTAGCTCCTTACAAACGTACACACGTGGATCACCAGAAAATGCAAGATGGACGACGAGTTGATTTGATATAGTGGACCGCACTAACACCTGATAAAAACCACTCTTTTCTGACTGATTTTTCGCTAGAAATCCAATGAACGGGTCGAATTTCTCTTATAACAATGACAATAGGTCCCACTGATGCCCAAAAATTAAGAATTCGCACCCATTACGCACGCAGTTGCGTAACTTATGCGTAAACTCCACCGACTAACCTTCCTAATATTATCAAAGGAGAGAAGAGAGAGAGGGAACGACATCCAAGGACGTGTGGGGCAGTCGTGGAGGCAAGACTAGCAAAGAAGAGAAGGAGAGAGAGAGATGGCCAGCTAGGGAGTTTTCTCCCTCTTTCTTCTAGTCTTTTTTCCTTTTCCTTTCATGTTTTTAAGAGATTTTAGCTAGATCATGTTTGGATAAACCTCTTAACTAGGGTTAAGAGGTGAAGCCTGTAGTGTGATTATGAAGGTAGCTTTGCTTTGATTCATGGTTATTGAACTCTTATGGATTATGGTTTGATTATTAAGGAATACTTTTAGTTTTTAATGATTTATTATGACTCAAATTACGGTAGATCGCAATAGTTTTGAGTATGTTCTTTTCATTATGAGATTGTGAACTTAGGAGGCCTTGTTGTTCACCATTGTCTCCTGGGCATGGTTGGGTGATGGAACCCTTCCTAACTTTCACAATTCTCTTATGATTGGCTATGAGATTGGTAAATTCTTTGTTGTTTGCCATAATCTCTTGGGCATGTTCGGTGAAGGAATCACTTCCAAATCTTTACCATTCTTATCTATTGATGATTAGATCCATGAGAAGTTAAAAGATTTGACTCTCTTTTTGCCAATTGGATAAGATAGGACTCGATTCCAATTGTGTCCTTGAATCATTACAAGGTAATTTCTCAGTTCTACAAGTGGATCCTTGGCACCCTAGTTACCACCTTTCAATTTATAGTTTTAGTTTAATCATTCACAATTATTCTCAAATATACTCGATTTAGATTACATCTTCGCCTAGTTCTAGTTCTAGTTACTTTTAGATTACGTACAAGGTTCGGTCCCTGTGGATTTGAGCTCGGTCTTACCGAGTTTATTACTATATTACAACTCTATACTTGGGGTGTGAACAAGTTTTGGCGCCATTGCTTGACGGTTGCGTTTTTCGAAATTAACTAGTTTTAGAATTAGGTTAAGATTAGAATTTTTAACTTTAGGATTAGGTTCTTATTTTTTATTTTTAGAAACTAACCTAACTTTTTTATTTTGTAGACCCTGATATAGACTCTCTAAAGTGGTAACCTCTGTCTAATTTTTTTACTTTTTCTATTTTTAGGTTTAGGGTTTTATTTGATTTTTAGAAACTTTCTAATTGTAGGATTTCTTTTATTTTTAGAAACTAACTTATTCTCTAATTTTAGAAACTTTATAACTTTAAAAACTAATTTCTTTTGTTTTCTTTTACACGATCTTAACATAGGAACTCTAATATGGTAACTTCTTTTTAACTTCTCATTTTACTTTCCATACTACTGTAGGATCTTTTCTTTTAATTTTCTTTGGGTTAGATTTAGAGTTAGGGTTTCACCATGTATATGCAAGAGTGGGAACGTCGGTATGCTAAGAAGAATAATATATATTGGGATGATGATTATGACAAAAATCAAACTATGTCTCAAAATTTTTCTAAAACCATTATCAAGAACCGACCAGAATATAATATTGCATATCAGACCTTACTGCCTGATTTTACGTACACGATAATGCCTAATATTATAATTTAATCGTGTTTTTGTTGCAGGATGTAATAAGGAGCTTTGATTAAAAAAGAGTATTAAAAGCATGGATTTAATGCTCCGAAGTCACCAGAGCAAGGGATGGACTACAGGGGACCGAGATCGATGGATATACACGCCAGAGATCCGAGAAAATTGAGAAACTGAAGCTCAAGTGACCTGAAAGTTAGTCAAAATGTAAGATCACAGGGTTTCCACCATCTACTCGGCTCGAAACTTCATACATGGCCTGAGGACCATAAATTAACCTTACACATTAAATTTCAGCCATTAGATCCTCGTAGAAGTGGCCCAACAGAGAGATCAGAGGGCGCTAGCCATTAAAGAGCATCTTGGCAATCCATAAGCGATTGATGCTCAAACTTAGGCGCTAGAAAGAGCATGAAAAATAACAAATCCTAGTGAAATTTTGTGTCATTTGCAGGTGCAATCAGGAGATACTGACGGCATAAGTTATAACAAAAGAGAAGGGCAAATTTGTAAATAGATGTGTCATGCATGGCATCAAGCGTACGTGAAGCCGATTGTATTTTTAACGGTGAATGTTGTCCATACATCGGTTAAGGTGTGGCCCACCCTGAAGTCGGATCTACTTTAAACTAGAGGCCATGGGCCAAAACTATGTATAGGAGCCGATGGAGGGAGTGGATTTCTAGGACAGGCATCGCAGTGGACCCCACCTATTTTTTGCGCAAAACATCCAAATAGAAATGTTCCCATTGGGTTTTGACAGTGGGCCCCACCCATCATTCTATTAAATGATCTGACCCGTCCATTTGCTCTGGAGAATGGCCAAGACCCTGGATATGATTCCTTTCTGGTCCCATACAAGCGATCGTGTGAATTTCTTATTCAAACGGAAGACGAACGATGCGATGAAACGTTCCGTGGGCCACACCGAATCTAACCCAAAACCAATCAATTCTAAATGGTTTTTCGAGCGGAATCTAGTGGACAGTGTGGATTTCGCAAAAGTTGGCTAAAGTGGGCCCCACCGGCCTTCGCAACGCAAGAAACTTCACAACGCCCTACATCCGTGAAATCCGGATGCTGTGGACCGTTCCATGATCGTGATCTTGGTCAGATGAATTATCTAGACCATTCAAAGCTCTCCTAAGATGCGTTTGCCCAAGGCTAAGAAGGCCAAACGGAATGGATTGTGTGCCCGGGCTGTGTTTGGTTGAAACTGGCTACACTCGATGGTTTGCTGCGCACGTGATTTGCAAAGTTGTGTAAGCTGCACTCCACCACCTCTTCTGCCGACTACAGCACTGAATTCACTCCTCCCTGCTTCCTATAAGAAGAAAGACAGAGAGGGCCGTAGAGGGGAGGGGGAATCCTGGAGATCAGGGCAACCGTGAAGGCCAGCTTGGCTGGGGAGAGATGCGGCAAACGTGAAAGAGCAAGAAGGATAGAGTTTTGTTTCTTTTTCTTTTTCCTGTTATTTTTATTTTAATTTGTTTATTTTATTTTTAAGAGATCCAGCCCATCCATGTCTGGCTGAACCTCTTAGCTAGGGCTAAGAGATGAAGCCTGTAGCGTGATGGGAGACCCTTTGCTTGTGCTTTTTATTTATACTGAATGGATGTTGATTATAGTTTGATTATGAGAATGTTTTTAGTCTTTAATGGTCTGTTGTGACTGAAATTACAATGGGTCTGCAATGGCTTTGAGCATGTTCTCTTCCTTTTTATGTTTATGATGTCAGGAAGTCCTGTTGTCCACCATCGTCTCTTGGGCATGGTCGGATGACGGTACCCTTCCTAACCTTCATAGCATGTTGATTGGTTGGTAATTAGTTTAATTCTGTTGTTTGCTTTGTCTCCTGGGCATGGTTTGGGGATGGAATCCATTCTAATTCATATACCTTTCAGCTTTTTAAAATTATATCAGAGGAAGTTCAGTTTAATTTCCATGATTTTTGAAGCAGGCATAAGATCTCCCTGATCTCTACAAGTAGATCCTCTGAATCCCTAGTTTCTTATCTCTGATTTCTCTTAAGTTTTTACATTAATCTCTCACCATTATTCATCAATTTATATTTGATTTAGATTTCATCTTAGACTAGTTCTATTTCTACCTAGTTTCAGATAACGTATAGGTTTCAGTCCCTTGGGATTCGACCTCGGTCTCACCGAGTTTATTACTACATCACAACCCTGCACTTGGGGAGTGAACAACCCATGTGGTCTAACTACTGTCGCCCACACGCACTCGCCCAAATCCATGTGTTTAGCCTCAAGATGGTCCTACCAATGGGAATTATTATCATCAATCAGACAAGAAGAAAACAATGGGAGATTATATTATGGGTGATAATATGTATTTACAACCATCAGATTCTCCTACCTATGATCCGTATGACTATGATTAGTGGAAACATCAAGATTGAAAAGATGAACCAACAACATGTTATAGTGATTATTCTCTTGGATCCCCTACATGTGAGATTCATCTAGAAACGATCCAAGAGGATTCATGTTTGGATATCATGAAAAATCGAAAACTATTCAACCAACATGTTGTGGACATGATGAAATCATTAGAAGTAATTGAATCGCACCTCAATGAGAGGAACAAGGCTAGTTTACCTCATCCTCAACCAAATCTAGAGAAACAATACGAGGAAAGTGATCCGCACTCGCTTTTGAAGAAATTTAGAATTTGAAATGAAGAGTTGGATTACGTCAATGAGCATATGGTTCAATTTCCTGATGAGTCGATCTCGATGACTGTTCAAAAGAATGGTGAAGAGATATGGGTGTCTTTCAAATATAATGATGATGACACACTTCACTCACAAGACATACTAGATTTCAATGATGAGGAAGAGGTTGGTTTATGTGAAGCTCAACTCAATTTGAGAATAGAATGTGAGGAAAGCGATCCCATTCCAAGTGTGCACTGCAGTGAATTGGACGATGATGAGTATTGGGATTCAATCTCAAGTTTGGCCCACATCAGTGATCAAGAGGTTCGGGAGGTTGTCAACCAAAGTGATTTACTCCACCTATCTGACATGACCAATTTAAATGTGGAGGATAAGCTCCTTATGACCGACCCTTCTAACTCTTGTGAGACATGTTTGGTCCACTCCCCCGAATTGAATGATGATATGATTCGGGAGATGGACGAGCCGCTTAATATGACTCTGGAGTTTGAAACCACCCAGTTGAGGCCACGACCTGAGTTGTACACTTTTGACGATTCAAGGCCCATACTGATTAGCTTCAATGCAGAGAGTCCTCACATCAATACTTCGTCTATTGACCCTTAATCATTCTGTGCAGGGCTGAAGCAAGAGAGCATACCTTCGTCTCCTTTTAAAGATGATGAAATCTCAGAGCATCTCATTACAGATTTCAATGTGGAAAATAAGTCACTCTTAGTTGAATTACCCAACTCTTTGGACGATTGCTAGGAACATTTTTCAGTTTCAAACGATCCTATGATTAAAGAAATAGTGGATGCCTCACAAGAGAATATCTCAGTAGTCATCACTGACCGAGAGAACCCTTATTCTGAAGGCCCTCCTTCACCAGATCCTAAATGTCTACCATTAAAGAAGGAGAAGCTGAAATTGAACTGGAGTCTGAAACTTCGGAATGTGTTAAGACTACATCACTTCCTGAAAATTTTTCTTAATATTATCTACTTGTAGTCTCTGATTCACCATGGGGTATTAACTCTGAAACTTTCTCTGTCACAGGTGAATCATATATGCTTTGGATACCTCAAGCGAATCAACGACAAATTTTTGATGAGGTACGTAAGTTTCTCTAGAAAGTTATGCTCCAGGGCATCCAAGCCTATTGCAAAAAAGGCTTTTGGATGATCCTGTTGAGAAACCTACTGAGAAATTTATCACAATATTAGCCAGAAGAGGAACCTTGCGGCATAACTGAGTAGTTTTTCCTCTGCTTTCATAGGACTAGGATAGTTTGCTTGATGTCGTTCTAGGATAGTTGGCTTTAAGCCGTTAGGATAGTTTGCTTGCCAATTGTTTTAGGATTGTTTGCTTTTGTTAGATTGAGTCTTGTGTCGAACCACCATCACGCTAAGATCTCTTTGGAAGAAGCCTCTTAACTTCTTCATCAGGTATTATCTTTCCATCACTTCTCTTTCAATTTTGTTGTCTCACGTGCAGTACATGCTTATATCTTTTACATTGAGGACAATGTAGATTTTATGTTGGGGATGAGAGATTAGGTTACCTAATCAGTACTTTCTTGGTCTTGAGCAAAAATTTTGTAAAAAAAATTAAAATTTTTTTCTGAAAATTCTTGTGAATTCGAAGTGATGTTGAAGGATAGTCGTGATTTTAGAATTACAAGATATGTGATGTTGGTAACTTATGACTCTTAGATTCAGTTATCTGTTAGATTTCACGATTAAGTTCGAATTGTTAATCCATGACTAGAAGTTTTAAACATTGATTGAGTCATGATTTCACATGTCACACCTAGCTTACACATTAAGGCTTCTGTTCGATATTTAATTGATAACTTGGTAATCACTAAACATAGAAGGAGCCAACCTGAGGAATTTGTTCATCATGTTCAAAGAAAATAATGAATACCCAACTAAAAAACAATTGTTTTCGGAAAGGGTTGGGCGAATGGTCTCCACCATGGGCATGCTCCCTATAGGTGAGGGCTCGTTTCCCCTCTTTAGCTTTACCTTTAAAAGATTAACATAGCATGAAAGCCATCGATGGAAAAATCAAAAGCTGGAAGAATGAAAAGTTGAACTGTAAGGCAAGTTTTGGTTTAGGTTATGGTTATCCTGAATGCTCTTGTGATTATCAATGTTATCATAAAAATAAAGAATTGAGCCTCTGATTGTGATGAGTTTAGGTTTCACTATACGTACATGGAACTCAATGTTTCGAATTGTTCTCATCGATGGATTAATGCTTTGAACTTAACAATGAAGTTTATCATATGCTTGAGTTTATGAGAAGGTAATGGCCCAACATTGATTGACTGGATTATTTTACAAAATTCATTCGAGTTTATAGAAATTATCCTGTAGTTCTCAACTTATTTTTTACATACTTGGCTCAGGACTAGCAAAATGCTGGTTGGGGGTTGTGTTGAGGTTCAAATATTGTATATTAGACCCCATTTATTGTCTGGCTTTACATACATGATAATGCTTAACGTCCTATTTTAATCATGTTTTTGTTACAAGGTTAATTTAGGAAGCTTGGATTGAAAAGGGTACTAAAAACATGGATTTAAACACTCAGAAATCACCAAGGCAAGGGACGAACCCCAAGAGACCAAGATCAAGGAATTCACACACCAAAGATCCGAGAAGATCAAGTGATTGGGTTTAAATGGACCTGAAAGTTGTCTAGAATGCAAGATCATAGGGTTCCCACCATCCGTTTAGCTCGAAACTTTATATTTGGCTTGAGGACCATAAATTAACTGTACACGTCAAAATTCAATCCTTGGATCAGTGTATAAGTGACCCGATGGGCAAGATTAGACAATAACCATTAAAAGAGCATCTTAGTTATCATTGAGAGATTAGGGTCCAAACTTGACCGATCAAAAGAGCACGAAAAATGAGGAATATCTGCTCAATTTCAAGAAAATCGGATAGTGCATTCAAACATAACGCACTTCGGAAGACGGTGACTAGAATGATGGCAAATCTGTAATTTAAGGAACTCCGTATGCATGCACGTAAGTGAGAAGAGAGGTTTGCTTCAACGGTGGGTATTGCCTCATCATAGGTGGATGGTGTGGCCCACCTAGGAACTCGACTCTCAAAATCTCAGGTGCCATGGGTGCCCTAATGACCTTCAAATTTTAATTACATTTGTATTATCTCATAAACAATGGAGAGTTTAGCAAGACATGCAGCGTAAGTTAATTATAAAACAGCATCAAGTGCCACTAAATATAAAAATATCTAAACCACAAATCTCAAGTCATCTAAGTAGGGAACTAATCCCACTCGTACATGACCTAAAGCGACTAGAGCCCTGGCTCATACCCCGCGGTAGCCCGAACTCAAACTAAAAGGATCTGCCGAAAGTCTAGAAGTAAGGAAACTCTTCCTCCCTATCTATACTCACCCCGCTCGGCTCGTCGAGCTCCGCATCACCTGCATCTAGTAAAAGGGTTGGTTGGTGTTTTAAAACATCGTCCCATAGTGGGAGTGAGTAGCTAACTCAGTGGTTACTATTAGCCTTAAGTTACAACAAGCATCAATTATACAATGAATTTAATGAAAGACATACATTCACAGATCCCTGACTGATCTTATTAATGCATATGCATGTATTATGATATGATATATGCCTTCACAACAACACTCCCTAGAACGACTTCGTCTAACGATCGCGTATGACCAACTACCCTCACTGTGACCTTAACTGCCGAGTCGCCAAATCCTAACTAATGCGATGCATGGATAATGTTAGCCGAATATTTAGTTAATTCCGTTCATCTAGCAGATTGAGAAAACTGGTACACCCCACGTATCATTGCTCTCAACTGGTTGTGAGGCCAAAGCCCCTTAACGTCGAGGCCAAGACCTCGCGATCCTTGATCCCATCGGGTTCTCCATTCCCGACTTCAAGCATATGAGGAGTGCTGAAAAGAGGGATCGCTCACGGTCACTATGGAGAGGCTTGTCACCCCAGCATAGGCCGACAGCTCGGACACAGTGTCCCATTCCACCATGCCCGACTCTCGAGACAGTGAATCGGTTTCACACGATTATCAATAGGCTTCAATGGGTGAAGGGTGTTCCAGGTTCCATACAGGCGTGAGTAGACATGGTTGGTCAGTAAGCGAACTAGACCGTGTGAGTTCAGGCAAGTACGTGATGGGAGAACTTCTAGTAAAGGCTCATGCGTCGTAGAAAATGTAACACCCTGAAAATCGGGGGTCGTGTATGCACTCGACTCCCAAATTCCTAGGTATCACTTATAACAAATTTTACATATTTTGCGTGTAATCCGATTTGAAGAGCGGTATGGAATTTCTTGAAACATGAATCACAATCACAACTAGTCTACTGAATTAAAAGTGACAAAATGTATACAAGTCCAAATTAATGTCAATAGGTCGCACAAGGCGTTGCCCAATAAAAATACAAATTGCTACGTTCAAAAAAAGATGCGCTGAGTCCCCTACTCAGCGATGCAAGTCCGCCCGCGAAGTCAACGATGAACCGCCCATCAACTAGAAATAGGATAGCTCGTCCTCCTCATCCAAGCTCGTGCCGCAAGGCTCTTCATTTCAGCGTCACCTGTAACTACTGAAGAGTCTGGTTGGTGTTTTAAAACACCTTCCCGGAGTGGGAGTGAGTGATCAACTCAGTGGGTGTTATTAGTCTTAAGTTAAACAAATATCAATCATATTATAAATTTAATGAAAAGCAACACATTCATAAAGTCCTAAATAATCTTATTAATGCATTTGCATGTATTATGATATGATGTATGCCCTCGCCACAATACTCCCTTAAGCGACTCCGTTTAACGATCGCATATGGCCAACGCTCCCTCAATGCGACCTCGACTGCCAAGTCGCCAGCCTAGCTAGTGCAATGCGATGATGATGTTAGCAAAGTTTTTAGTTAATTTCATTCATCCAGCAAGTTGGAAAAACTGATACACTCCACGTATCAATGTCCGTAACTAGTTGCGATGCCTAGGCCCCTCAACGTGCGAGGCTAGGGCACAACGATCCTTGATCCTGTCGGGTTCCTCATCCCCGACTTCAAGCACATGGGGAGTGCTGAGAAAGGGATCGCTCCCGGTCACTACGGGGAGGCTCGTCGCCCCAGCGTAGGCCGACAGCTCGGCCACAGTGTCCCATTCCATCATGTCCGGCTCATGAGTCGGTGGATCGGCTTCAATTGGTTATCAATGTGATACAATGGTTATAGAGTATTCCAGGTTCCATACATGTGTGAGCAAATAGGGTTTAAAAAAAGGTTAGTCAGTAAGTAGACTAGGCCGTACGAATTTAGGCGAGCACGTGACAGACGACATCGGGTATGAGCGACCCATGTAGTCGAACTACTACCGCCCAAATCCACAGGTTTAGTCTCAGGATAGTCTTACCAACGGGACTACCGTCTCTCTCCTTAAATTCCTGACCAACCCAAGGGTTATAATGGTAGCTCATACCATGCCAATAATCAAGGTTATCAACTAGCATGAGTAATAGCATGCATTCATATTCTCCCGACATAGAATCTCAGATTTCTTTACCAAGCAAAGCCAATCATGTTGTGAACTAAAAGTGCATGTATAAGGTGTGGGTTAGTGAGGAAACTAAGCATGTCATACATCATAAGAACACAATGCACAAGGATTTATGAATCATACATGCTATAAGAAACGTCATACACGAATCGATCAAGCCATGAACATGCAAACATTAGATTCCTATCCCATCATATGAGAGACAACAAACATGCTATAAGGAATATCCCACACGAATCAACAAGACATGAATATGCAAACATTTAACTTCTATCCAAACATGTGAGTAACAATGACATTTCATAACTATTCTATGTAAATCGAGAGGATTAAGGGTAAGATCTTTCCTAGGTTTCCTCTAAATTCTCCAAATACATCATATAAGCAATAAAAATCATTAGATTCATAATAAAATTGGTGTTAGGCCACATAAGTATAATAGTCCGCACCTATGGATCGTTGAAGGCTTGGAAAACGACCTAGGGACGCCGAACTCGGTGTCAATCGGCCGGAATCCTAAGACGATGTACTTGCATGTTAGAATCCCATGTGAATCCATCCTCAACATGAGAAATTTCTAAGAGATGAGGGTTTTACCTACTCAATCGATGGAGAGGGGTTCTTCCGGTTGTGGGTGAAGGATTTGTTGAGGAAGATGTGAGGAGTTGAAAGAATCGGCCTCCTTTGGGCCTCACTAGAGCTATGGCCTACCTTCCCTCTTCTTCACTCTCCCTTCCTCTCTTCTTCCTTTCTTCTTTCTCCCTTTTCTCTCTTCTCTCTTTTCCTTTTCTAGGGCAAAATCGTATGGGGAGAGGGGTGTCCAAAAGAAGCCCCTTTTATAATGCCAGATTTAGTGCAAATGGCCTTAAGTGTTGAGTTTTCACTATACTAGTCCTATGGGAGAGTTTTTCTAGCTTCTAGGGCCCACTATGGGGTATACATGTGGATATACACCGTAGGATAGTTAGCCCTAATGATTATCTACGTATGGAAATGATCGGCCCGCCATTTAGATGCGCCGATCGACAAATATGATTAAAAATCTGTTCAACGGTTACCGATGGTCAATCAGGGCCACGGCTATACGGATATGAGCAGAGAAATATCCTTACTCCACCAGTAAAGTTTGTTCGTAAACCGATGGTTCGAAATCCTCAACTTAGGCAAAGACCGAACACAGATAAGTGACTTAAGTTCTTGGTTAGTTTCAAGAATATTCGCACAATTCATGCACCGACCTTGTAAGTCCAAGTTAAGTGATCTGAGTCACGACTTCGACTGGATGTCTCGCGATGGACGTCAAGCCCAGTAAGACAGACGTTATTCTATAGTTTTGGAACTAATGGCCCACTAATGAGCGGCCTAGAGCTTGTTCGAAAAATCGGAGAATTTTTTGAATGAATTAGGTATTGAGATTTCTCGTAATGATTAGGGTTTGGATTAACTATGTTCATAGTGTGACCTATTTATAATTAGTGAAAGTAGAGATTTGGTCATGATTACTCTAAATCATCGGTTTTAGGCTAAAAGAGTAACGAGGTTGATTTCGTCTATTAGTCAAGATCCGGGCCTTATCCGACTTGGATTCGGTTAGATCTTTAATTTAGTTATGATTGTCTTGATTAGTTAGCGATGAGTCGGTCAAATTTGGCCCCTATGTGAGTAAATGATGGGGCTAAACTTGATGTTCAAGTGATTAGGTGGATTCGTTGGCTTCCTACGGTTGATTAATCAGACTTATGCGATTCTTTACTAGTACCACCCATGTATAAACTAACATTGAGTGCTAATGGTCAGTAAGTGATAATATAAGTTAATTACATTAAAAAAAATTCAAGGATTTTTGAAAATCCAGAATAGTGAAAATCTAGGACGTTAATCCCTTCCCTCCTTAGTTCAGCCTTAGGATAGTCCTACCAACGGGACCACATTCTCTCACCTCAGTTTCCTGACCAACTTAGGGATTTAATGGTATTCAATAGCACTTCAACAAGTTAGGAAATATCGTCTTATAAAAGTGATGTCGTGTAATTATGCATTAAATATATAAATTCAAAATTTGTTATAAATGTAAACTATTAACAATATTACGAAATAAATGTGCATGTGTGTTGTGTGGGTTAGTGGAAGTCGAGAATTTCATATATCTCATAGTACAAAAATGCACAAGGGTTAATGCATCATACATGCTATAAGGAAACATTGTACAAGAATCAAACAAGACATGAACATGCAATCATCAAATTCATACCCAATCATGTGAGAGACAACAAACATTCCATAACCATTCCATGTTGATTGAGAGGATCAAAGGTGTGGTCTTTCCTAGGTTTTCTCTAGATTATCCAAATACATCACCCACATATTCATAATCATTATATTCATACTAAAATTGGTGTTAGGCCACCTAAGAGTAATAGTCCGTACTTTTAAGAAGGAATCTCCGATTTTGAGCTCCTAGGGTTAGGTTTTTAGAGAAAATTGTTGAAAGACCTAAACAAACATACAAGCTTATGAGATTTGGGACAAACAACTATTGAAATCCTAAATTATATTTGAGATTCAACACTTACCTCTAACCATTGTCGGGAAAGCTCCAACGACGACTCCGGCTACAGTGAGGCGGCTAGAGAGGGGATGAGAGGGCGGAGGTGCACCAACACCCACACCCCAAGATCTCTCTCTTCTCCTTTCTCCTCTTTTTCTTCTCCATTTCTCCCTTTTTTTCTCTTGCTCTAGGGTAAATTCGTATCGGGAGAGGGGGTGCCCAAATAAGGTCCTTTTATAATGTCAGATTTGGTGCAAATGGCCCCAAGGGTTAGATTTTTACTATACTAACCCTATGAGAGGGTTTTTCTAATCTCTAGGGCTCACTATGAAGTGTATATATTGATATACACCATAGGATAGTTAGCCCTAATAATGATCTACATATGAACATGTTTGGCCCGCCATTTGGATGCGCCGATCGACAGATATGATTAGAAGTCTGTTCAACGGTCACCGATGGTCGATCGGGGCCGCGGCTATACGGATATGAGTAGAGAAATATCCTTACTCCACGTGTGAAGTTTGGTCGTAAACTGACGATCTGAAATCCTCAACTTTGCATAAGAGTGGACGACCTAATTCACTTAAGTTTCAACTTCTTTCTTTAGGGTATTTGTACTTCTCATGCACTCATCCTTTGACTCAAGTTGACCAGTTCTGGATAGTACTCAGGTCCGACTCCCACGATGGACGTCAAGCCCAGTAAGACGAACATTATTCTATAGTTTTGGAACTAGTGGCCTATTAACGAGCAGTAGCTTGTTCAAAAAATTGGGGCATTTCTGGAATGAATTAGGTATTAAGATTTCTCGTGGAAAATGATTAGAGTTTGGATTAACTATGTTTATAGTGTAGCTATTTATAACTAGTGAAAGTGGAGATTTGGTCATGATTACTCTAAACTGTCAGTTTTAGGCTAAAAGAGTAACGGGGTTGATTTGGTCTATTAGTCAAGATCCGGGCCTTATCTGACTCGGCTTCGGTTAGATCTTTAATTTAGTTATGATTGTCTTGATTAGTTAGTGATGGGTCAGTTAGATTTGGGTCCAATATGAGTGAATCATGGGGCT
Organism: Magnolia sinica; assembly: GCF_029962835.1. Taxonomy (NCBI): domain Eukaryota; kingdom Viridiplantae; phylum Streptophyta; class Magnoliopsida; order Magnoliales; family Magnoliaceae; genus Magnolia; species Magnolia sinica. The sequence continues at coordinate 84,183,850 of NC_080582.1, forward strand.
AAACTTGATGTTCAAATGATTGGGCGGATTCGATGGTTTCCTATGGTTGATTAAACGGACTTGTGCGGTTTCTTACTGGTATTACCCATGTATAAACTAGCATTGAGTGGCAATGGTCAGTAAGTGATAATATAAGTTAATTACATAAAAAAATTTAAAGATTTTTAGTGCTTCAACGGTGGGTATTGCCTCATCATAGGTGGATGGTGTGGCCCACCTAGAGCTCGGATCTACTTTATACTTTGACCCATGGGCTTACAAGTTACTAAGAAGATGATGAGCAGAGTAAATCTCCGATAATGTCATCAAAAGTGGGCCTCACCTATTTTTTGAATAAAACATATGAACAGTGCCCTTCTCGCGCAGTGCACCTAAGCCGATTGGGTTTTGATAATGGGCCTCACCCATCATTCCATTGGATAATCTGAACCGTCCATTGTGTTGAAGGGGGGAGGGGGGCATGAACCTCGCCTAGGTGTCCGTTTGGCCCCTTACAAACGTACACACGTGGATCGCCAGAAAACGCAATATGGACGACGAGTAGATTTGATATAGTGGACCGCACCAAAACCTGATAAAAACCACTCCTTCCTGACTGGTTTTTCCCCAGAAATCCAATGATCGGGTTGGATTTCTCTTATAACAACGATAATGGGTCCCACTGATGCTGAAAACTTAAGAATTCGCACCTATTACGCACGCAGCTAGCTGCGTAACTTATGCGTAAACTCCACCGACCGACCTTCCTAATATTATAAAAGGAGAGGAGAGAGAGGGAATGACATCCAAGGACATGTGGGGCAGCCGTGGAGGCAAGACGAGCAAAGAAGAGAAGGAGAGAGAGAGATGGCCAGCTAGGGAGTTTTCTTCCTCTTCCTTTTATATTTTTAAGAGATTTTAGCTAGATCATGTCGGCTAAACCTCTTAGTTAGGGCTAAGAGGTGAAGCTTGTAGTGTGATTAGGAAGGTAGCTTTGCTTTGATTCATGGTTATTGAACTCTTATGGAATCTAGTTTGATTATTAAGGAATATGTTTAGTCGAATTTTCGCTATTTTGGGTTTGCCAAAATTCCTTTAAAATTTTTTTTTAATAACTAGTCACGTCATCACTTACGGATCATTGATGCTCGAGGTGAGCTTATACGCGGCTGGTACCGATAAAGAACTGTACAAATTAAATTGATTAACCGTAGAAAACCAATGAACCCAACTGATTACTTGAACATTAAGTTTAGCCCCATAATTTATTCACATAGGGCTCAAATCTAACCGACCCATCGCTAATTAATCAAGACAATTATAACTAAATTAAAGATATAACCGAAGCCGAGTCAGATAAGGCTCGGATCTTAACTAATAGACCAAATCAACCACATTACTCTTTTAATCTAAAATTGACGATTTAGAGTAATCATATCCAAATCTCCACTTTCACTAGTTATAAATAAGTCACACTATGAAAATAGTTAATCCAAACCCTAATCATTGTCCACAAGAAATCTCAATACCTAATTCATTACAGAAATGCTCCGATTTTCCGAACAAGCTCTAGATCGCTCGTCAGTGGGCCACTAGTTCCAAAACTATAGAATAATATTCGTCTACTGGGCTCGACATCCATCGTGGGAGTCGGATTTGGGTAGTGTCTAGAACCACTCAACTTGAGCCGAAAGACGAGTGCATGAGAAATGCAAATACCCTAAAGGAAGAAGCTAAAACTTAAGTGAATTGGGTCATTTACTCTTATGCAAAGTTGACAATTTCAAACCGTCAGTTTACGACCAAACTTCACACGTAGAGCAAGGATATTTTCTACTCATATCCGTATAGCCGCGGCCCCGATCGACGATCGGTGACCGTTGAATAGACTTCTAATCATATCTGTCGATCGGTGCATCCAAATGACGGGCCGATCATGTCCATACGTAGATCATCATTAGGGCTAACTATCCTACGGTGTATATCAATATGTACACCCCATAGTAGGCCCTAGAGGTTAGAAAAACCCTCTCATAGGGCTAGTATAGTAAAAACCCAACCCTTGGGGCCATTTACACCAAATCTGGCATTATAAAAGGGCCTCATTTGGGCACCCCCTTCTCCCATACGAATTTCATGCCCTACCTTGGGTGAAGGAGAAGAGAAAGAGAAAGAGAGATGGAGAGAAAATGAAGAGAAAGATAAGGGAGAGAGTGTTTGTGTGAGTGAGGAAAATTTTGATGCTTGTAGGGTTGGTATTTCCTCAACCAAACTGGTGGCTACTATAAAACCTCCACCAAATCTTTTGTAACACCCCGTACTTTCCAGTACTCGAGTGTTACCATGTAATCTAATTTAGTATAAATACAAGCCTAGCTTAAATGAACCTTCACGTTCATTCTAGCCTAAATCCAACCCTTGAAAACAATTCCCATTCATACAACAAGCCACCCATTCGTCAATTTCCAAGACGGATCACCATACCACCAGAGATACCTATTTTTAGTATCCCAATTCACTAATAGACAAACCTAACCCTACATCATCTTATGTAAGGCCTAGATTAATGGACCTATTACTCGCCAGGACCGTGATATCCCATCGGTCATGTCATCAATTGAGTTACATAAAGTAGATTATTTGATACAACACAAACTATTAGGTTCCCCTTAAACAGTTCCTAGGACTCCTTAGTACCAGGTCAATCATAGCTGATAAAGGTCTGACTGTTGGTTCATCAGGGTCATCAATTATTATTAGTTAAGAGCATAAATCAAGTTATAGGGCCACCAGAATGTTATATTAGCCTTATTCTTGGACTCATGGCCTTACATGGACCAACAGAATGAATGGTCCAGGTGGATCAGATTTGAAACCCATCCAACCATCAAGTTATAAAATCAATCCTTAGGTTGTATTTTGACAACCCTAGAAAGTAGTAAAACCGTCTAATGTGGACTGTGAAAGACTCTGACAGTAAATCATCTTGACATTTGTAACCAACTTGCCATATCCACCGTTCATCAAGTCAGTGGCATCTTGTTCAATGAACAAGCGGTAGATTGTGTGAATCTGACTACTTGATGGTAACACTAACTGATCATGTGCACCTAGACTAGGTTGGAGTCCTTTAGGACCGTTGATCATTGTCAGTGAGTTAATCAGACCTTAAAACCCATTTAAGACGAGCTAAGATCCTATATGAACCTTGGAGATCAGATTTAAAGATGATCTAAGCATTGAGTTGATGGAAACCCCCAAATATGACCTAAGAGTCATGTAGTGAGGCCCAGCTATGGTTTAGATATGCCCCATCCCTGCTTAAGTGTCCCACAACATGATTAAAATAAAATCAAATAAGTTTATTATAAAGTAACAAAAAATTATATCTTTCGGGTAATTGAATATATCGTTAAGACTCGCTTAAACAGGTCCTAAGGCCATTTTAACCGTTGATGTTCGATTTGCGATTAATCTAACCACCAGAACGATGATAATCATCAGTTAAAGGTCAAGATTTGGTTGGCATGGCCCACCTAAGCCTTGTATTAGCCTCATCTATGGTCAAATGACCCAGATGGGCCCATAGAGGAGCACAGACGGAGTGGATTTCTCACAAACATCACGGTGGACCCCAGACAGGTGTGGCATGTGCACCATGGGGGATGCACTCGTGGTGCACTATACCAGCAGGAGCAGTCAAGGCTACCTTGACCGGTACTTCCCTTAAAAAGAGAGATGATGTCCGTGTTGTCGATGGTGGCCCACAAGCCAGGGCTCACGTCCATGATCAGAGCCGTCCATCTTAAGTGGACGGCGTTTCTGACTAAAATCCACTTGATCCCACAGCTGGGATCACGCATGCATATGCATGAATTTTACTGTAAGCGGGTCCTACAAGCACCCCATTTCCAGAAACAGAAACTGCCAGCTGGCACGATCTGCGTGAGCCCTCCTCCCTCAATCTTAGCCATCCACGTGGCCGAATCCTAGCCCTACAAAGCTAGGATCTCAAGCAAAGAAAGAGGGAGAGAAACAGTAGCCGCACCAACTCCCTGTTTTCTCCTAGCTTCGAACCCACCGCTTAAACCTCCATGGAGCTTCGATTAGAAGCATCCATTAGCATCGTTGCAGTGATTCAAACAACCCAGAAGCCCCGTTTTGAGGAAATGCTCACCGAGTCGAGATCCACCATTAGAGGAGCTCGTCTTCCCCGACAGTTCTGTTCGTTCAACGGTGCTGCTAGGTGCTGCGTTTAAAGGAAGGAAGAAAGGAAATGGAATGAGAAAGAATAGAAGGAGGAAGGGAAATGAAGAGAATGGAGAAGAAGAGAGGGTGCGGCGTGGTGCTGCACTGAGTCACCACTTGACTCGCTGGCAGTTCCAGGTGGCGAGTCAGCACAGGTGTGGTGAGTCAGGGATAACTGAGTTCGATCTGGGCTGGACTGGAAGCTCAGTAGATTGACACAGGAGAAGAAACAAAGGGAGAAGGAGAGAGAAAGAGAATAGAGAGAGTTGGATGGTGGAGTTGCACCACATCACATTTAGTGGACCGAGTCGCTGACTCGGTTTAGGTTCGGGGCAGGCCGGTTTCGGCCCTGCTGTTGCTGACTAGGAAGTGAGAGCAATGACAGGGAAGATAAAAAAAGGAAAAAAAAGAGAGGGAGAGAAATAGGACGAAGAGAGAAGAAGGAAGAAGAAACTAGAAGGAGAAAGGACTGAGTTAACTCGGTTGGGGCCGAGTCCAGTTGGGTCGAGTCCAGGTTAAGCTGGGCTTGGGTCTAGTCCAAGTGTGGCTGGACATTCCATCAAAAGGAAGAGAAGAAGAAAGGGAGGAGAAGAAGAAAGAGAGAGAGAGAGAGAGAGAGAGAGAGAGAGAGAGAGTAGAATTGAGCCGAGTCAACTCGGATGCCGAGCTGAGTTGGTTCAAGACCAATCAACTATAGGTGACTTTTCTCTCAAACATTACATTGAGACTATAATTAGAACATTAGTAGATTATTTATGCTATAACTAGCTATTATAAACAAAAACTATATTTACCAAATGGAAGTAGTTTAATTGTCACTCTCAAAGATCATCGTTAACTATAGATCTTAGTATTTGGTTATTATTATTAGTATTACTATGATATTTGCAATTATATAACATGGATAACTATTAGGAGATTATCCATGCCTATATTAGTTATTATAAATAAATAATAAATTTTATGGTTATTAAATATTAACATTTTATTTATCATGCTTGAGTATTATCATTGATAATAGATTGTACAATTTAATATCATCACGATGATTATCGTTGCTGGGATAGATAGCGTTAATTGTAAAATTGATGTTAATAAATATTTTATAACTATTAAATTATAATTATAATTAATTACACACCACTAGGGTTCAACCTTAAAGATCTAGCCTAAACGTAAACTCTAGGATAAAATCTTAGACCTAAGCAACCTAAACTTAAGTAGTGTGTGAGATTGAATCTAGAATGGTATTCGATCCATCGTATAATAATAATAATAATAATAATTCAGGATTCAAATCTTAAAATCTAATTTTAGGACTAAACTCAAGGACGAAACCTTAATTATACATCAAATCCTAAGAATAATCAATTCAAACCTTAGGCCATGAGTCCATGGAACTCGAATCTAATTGTACAATTTCATAACTCATGGTAGGGTCGACCATAAGGGTGCATACACTTCCTAGCGATGACGTAGACGGTACAAAACATCAGGTGATCATTTCTTCCCCTTGAGCTTTCCATTTTCCCATTAACTTAAGTGATAGTTTTTATATTAATTTATAATTGATATCTCCATTATATAACCACATGTGTTAATTGTTGGAATTGAGTTGCTACATCACATGCTTAATGTTTATCATGTATATTTAATTCATACTATTGGATTACTTGTGAATTGCTTCTGGGATTTAAACTGGTACATTAGTGAGAAACCTCCACTTACAAATGTACACACATACTTGGGATGTAACTCAATTGATGGTGATGGCAATGGACCTTCGATCTAGTGGTTATTGAGTGATGGTCTAGATGGATCATTGATGTGAGCCTACCATACAGGGTTATTGTGTCTAAGTGGGTTTTAAGGATGGTCTTTTATCGCATAGTTTTGATACTTGCCCTATGTGGCTTAGTTTTAATAATTGCCCTATGTGGCTTAGTTTTGATATTCGCCCTACGTGACTTTATTTTAGTATTTGCCCTAAATGGGTACGATGTTTTATTTTTTTGCAACCATGCGATGGTAAGCCCAATATACTGAATATGATTGGCCACTAGTCGATGAGTTCCATTAAACATCCTAAGGTGGTAGTCTCATGAGCTAGGAATGATGGAATGGGACACTATGCGTGAACTATCAGCCTACGCTGGGTGATGAACCCCCCGTAGTGACCTTTGAGCTTTATTAAACTGGCTGGTTATAAATGAAATAATAATAGTTGGGCTAATCATGCATTCATAGCATACAGGTGATGATGAGTAGCTAATTCTAGATGTTGTAGCACGTGCCCTTAGTCGTGGTATCATTTCACTAGCTCCCAGACCATCGACTATTGACCCACTTTTGGTGAGTTTGGCACTATGCATGTACTATGTACTTTCGCTTGTGACCGACCACATTGCATGGGTTTTGCCCAAAAGCCAACTGGATGAGCATCCCCAGTTGATGTGCACTCATACATCCATGCATTAAATAAGACTGTAGTTTGTATTGTCTTGTATGACTTGTTATTTTTTTAAAAATTATACTTGTCTAAGGCGACGATTTGTAATCTTGAGGGGAATTCACACTGAGTTGGCCACTCATCCATCAAATATACAACCGTACATGTAGTACAGGTGGCTTAAGTGATATACAAGTTCAGACTGATGAGGAGCCGTTGTGATGGTCAATGATGCGTGGTTATACTCGTCAAGGAAGCTGCACGACCTTGCGGCTTTCGTTTATATATATTTTCTTTATATCTTTCATGTATGCAAATCTTGTAATTGTTAACTTTGAGACATTGGTTTGTATAAATCATTATGGGCAACCTCTTGAACATTCTAAATATAAATGTAAAATTTTCTTTTAGTTGATTTGTCCATCTACGCTCATCTGCTTACTCTGATAAAGAATACACACACACACACACACACACACACACACTACTTGTAGAGTTGGTATTTCCTCAACTAAACCGATGGCTACTACAAAACCTCCCCCAAATCCACCCATGCTAAGAATCGGAGCTAAGAATTGTATATTTTCCCTTCAATTAAGTAACCTAGTGTAGATTTCTAGTCATTAATGTTGTTTTTCTTGATTTTGATTTAGGAATTGGTGGTTTTACCCAAATCCCCAAATCCTAAGATCTCAAAGAATGGAAATCTCCTCTTAAGGTGCAGACCATTATCCCTAGGTGGCCAAGTACCAATTTTAGGATAAATTTAATGATAGTGGATGATAGATTGATACACATGAGTAATTTAGAGAAAAACTAGCTAGGAACCTACATGCTAGGTCTACCCAACACGCATGCGATGATAAATTGATGTTTGTATGGTCTTTGATTCGTTTGAACATGAAATGTGTGTTGCATGTCCATTCTTGCATTTGAAATTTGCATGTTCTTCCTTGTTATATGCATAATTGCACTTTTCTTGCTGTATAATTTTCTACACTATGGATGATGTGTTATCTTTTGCCTCTTAGGAAATTCGGCACCATACGCACACACATCTAACTTATGCTATTAAGAATAATTGCATTCATTCTAATATTCTGAAATTTCTATGTTTGATGTATTGTACACATAATTTGATCCATATTTGAAGATGAACTCTTAGCTGCTTAGGTGTGATACTGAGTACAACCCATTTTCTGGGTTGGTTAGGAAACTGAGAATTATGAGGGTCATTCTATTGCTTAGACCGTCCTGTAACTAGTCCGACTGATTTGGATGGACGCAAATGGGCGACGGTAGTAGGACTACATGGGTTGCTTGCACCCGATATCATGCGTTGCGTGCTCGCCTGAACTTGGACGGTCTAGTCCACCGACTGACCAACCATGTTTGTTAACCATGTTTGCTCACGCCTGTTTGGAACCTGGAACACCCCTCGCCCACTAACGCCCACTGACAACAGTTAGAAATTGATCCACAGTCTCGTGAGCCGGGCATGGTGGAATGAGACACTATGTCCGAGCTGTCGGCCTACGCTGGGGTGACGAGCCTCCCCGTAGTGACCGCGAGCGATCCCACTTCCCAGCATTCCCCATGTGCTTACAATCAGGGGTGGAGACCCCGATGGGATCAAGGATCGCAGGGTCCTGGCCTCGCGCGTTGAGGGGTATGGGCCTCACAAATGGATGAGGGCATTGATATTGTCGGGGTGTACCAGTTTCTCCAACCTGTTGGATGAACGGAATTAACTAAATACTCGACTAACATTATTCATGCATCGCATTAGCTAGAATTTGGCGACTCCGCAGTTGAGGTCGCAATGAGGGAGTGTTGGTCATGCGCGACCGTGAGATGAAGTCGCTTGAGAGAGTGTTGTGGGTGAGGTCATGCATCATACATAACTCATGCATATGCATTAACAAAGACTAGTTAGTGATTTATGAATTTATGCTTTTCATTAAATTCATCATGGAATTGTTATTTGATGTAACTTATGGCTAATGACACCCACTGAGTTAGCTACTCACTCCCACTCTGGGACGGTGTTTTAAAACACCAACCAGACACGTCATTAGATGCAGGTGAGGTGGAGCTCGACGAGCTGAGCGGGGTGAGCATGGATGAGGAAGAGGAGCTTCCCTGCTTCCAGACTTTCGGCGGATCCTTCTAGTCTGAGTTCGGGCTACCGCGGGGTATGGGCCAGGGCTCTAGTCACTTTGGGTCATGTATGGGTGGGACTAGTTCCCTATTTAGATGATTTTGGATTTGTGGTTTGGATATTTTTATATTTAGTGGCACTTGATACTGCTTTATGACTTACTTATGCTTCATGCCCTGCTAAACTCTCCATTGTTTATGAGATCATCCACTTTGATTCATGGTTATTGAACTCTTATGGATTTTAGTTTGATTATTAAGGAATTTTTTTAGTTTTTAATGGTTTATTGTGACTCAAATTACAGTAGATTTGCAATAGCTTTGACTATGTTCTTTTCATCATGAGATTGTGAACTTAGGAGGCCCTGTTGTTCATCATTGTCTCCTGGGCATGGTTGGGTGACGGAACCCCTTCCTAACTTTCATGATTCTCTTATGATTTGCTGTGAGATTAGTAAATTGTTGTTGTTTACCATAGTCTCCTGGGCATGGTTAGGTGACGGAATCACTTCCAAATCTTTGCCATTCTGATCTATTGATGATTAGACCCATGAGAAGTTCAGAGATCTGACAAATCCCTTCTTACCAACTGGATAAGATAGGACTCTGATTCCAGTTGTGTCCTTGAATTATGCAAGTTATCTTCCCAATTGCTACGAGTGGATCCTCGGCACCCTAGTTCCATACCTTTGATTTTTATAGTTTTAGTTTAATCATTCACCATTATTCCCTTCAATTTTCTTGATTTAGATTGCATCTTTGCCTAGTTCTAGTTCTGGTCACTTTCAGATTACGTACAAGGTTCAGTTCTTGTGGATTTGACATTAGTTTTACCGCGTTTATTACTACATCACAAACCTATACTTGGGGTGTGAACACTCACTCGTGTGAAGCCTTTTTTCACTCATGTGGCACAGACGCCTATGTCACATGTCATAGCTAAATCTTCGCTGCGTTCAACCCACCTTTGCACACACCGACACTTGCCTTATAAAGGGTGCAACACTTCTTTCTTCTGTGATCAACGAACCCTTGATGAGCTTCTAACGCGCCCACCAACAAATCATCTTTCATAGCCATCATCATCCAACCTTCCCGTCGACATCAAGTTGAGGCGAAGGTCCGAGATATGCCTGACATCCCTAAGAACCAATGTGCCCCACATCGGTCTTCACACAAATATCACCGACCCTACGATCTTTGATACGCTAGAATTTCTCATCTTCATAGTCCCAAAGTCACCTGACTTGTAGCTTGTGAAGAAATCCCTATGTGGAATCGTATAAAATGAGGCTCCCGAGTCTATCACCCGATCGGTGTCCCTGACTCGTAGTCATGAGACAAACATCATGATCTACGAAAGAATAACTATAATGTCATCATCTGAAGCAACCGCAGTGGACTCGATCGTCTTTCTCCTTTCCTTTTCCTTTCTTGTCGTTCTTCTTACTACGACATTCATGCTTGTAATGGCCTTTCTTGCCATAATTCCGGCATTCAACATCATTCCTGATACTCGACTTACCTCTTAATTTATCTTGGGCCTTCCCGCCATTCCTATTCTTTCTTTTGCCCCGCTCCTATGTCACAGGGACTTCTTGCTGAGTAGACCCCTGAGACTTCCTCCTTGTCTCCTCATTGAAGAGACAGTAGTTACCTGTTTCATAGACACCTTTCCGTCTTAGCGCAGAGTTACTTAACGATACCACCAACATCATCACCTATATCAGGCAATGAGCTAAGCAATAACAAAGCCTGTAATTCATCATCTAGGACTATCTTCATAGCGGAGAACTGGTTCAATATATTATTGACTTCATTCATGTGCTCAGCCACAAAACCACCATCTTTGAACTTGCGATTCACAAGCCGCCGTATCAAGAAAATCTCATTACCGGCTGTTTTCCTTTCATACAACCCTTGTAATTTCAGTCATTGGCTATCAGCTGAGGTCTCCGTAGACACATGGTGGAATACAGAATCGTCCAACCATTGTCTAATAAACCCTACTGCCTTCCGGTCCAATTTCTTCCAATCATCATCTGTCATATCTTTTGACTTTTCTGATATGCCTTAAATTAGAGAATATAAGTCTTTACAATAAAGCAAGTCTTCAATCTTAGCCTTCCATATGGTCCAGTTAGAACCATTGAGGCTGATCAACCTTGATGAACCACCTTCCATAATTCAGAACCGATTCCACTCCGTTTAATGAACTTAGCTTTGATACCACTTTATTGGGGGTTTTCCACAAAAACTTAGGATCTAGCCTCCTAAATCAAACTAGAATTATGGGATAATAAAGCAATGAAATAAATAAAAGCATAAACCACACCATACAAGAGATTTTTACGTGAAAAACTCTCAAAGAGATAAAAACCACGGGACCTCGTCCAGATTAACAATCTATTATGAAGTAGAACGTTACAACCTTCTTCACTCACGCATGAGTAGATAAACAATAAGAGAATAAAGAAAAATGGAGAGATCTCACCGATTACGAGGACGTAGAAGCACTGAGATATTAATTATATCGTAGATCACCTCTATGAGCATAACCTTCCTTCTACAAGCTTCCTCTTTCTCTTTCTCTTTCTGTCTCACACCTTTGATAGCCCTAAACCCTTTGGCAAACCCTTACAAAGCTTTAGAAAACCCTCTTGTATTACCTAAAAAAGTCCTAGGCACTCCTATTTATAGTTTAGGAAACTCCCTTCCGCAAAAACCGCCTCAAATATACACAGTCCGTACAAAATCCGAACATGAATCTGCGTAACCTCGACTGGTCGAGAAGAGTCCTCGACCGGTCAAGCGGCCCTCTCGACCGGTCGAGCACCTCCCTCGACTTTTCGAAAAGAATGGAAGCTATCCACTGAGAGAGTTCTTTTACCATGCAAGGGTTACAGGTAACCCTTGATTGTCTTGTAGATATACTAATTTTGCCCCGAGCCCAAGGTACTGCTCTACCGGCTGTGGTTGTTGTACGACATAACCCCGATTTTCGTAGAGCATTACCAGTGGTGAATTGTAGGGCTACACCTGATGATTCGGGCTCTAGCGATGAGGACCTTGATGAAGGCTTTACCCGACAACAAATCCATGGAGGCAATCATCTAAATCAAGCTGAAAAATACTATCGAGGTAAGGTTGAACTTACTAGTTTTAACGGTTTATTACGTATAGAATATTTTCTCGACTGGCTAGCCGAAGTAGAAAGATTTTTTATTACATGGGCATGTCAAAGAATAAAAAGGTGAAATTATTAGCATTTAAATTAAAATATGGTATTTATGCATGGTGAGAGAAATTATAACTCTCACGTGCTCAACAGAACAAGGCGACCATCTCATCATGGCCATGGATGAGACGCGATTCATCCGAAGTGATTACGAGTAGGTATTGTTCTCGTAATACAAAAATTGTTGACATGGGAATTGAACCATAAAAATTTACACTAAATAATTCCAACAGTTGAAAACACGAAGCGATTTGTCAGAAACTGAATCACAGAAGATATCATGATTTATAGGTGGGTTACAATCAGAGAATTATGATCGAGTTCAGATGCACTTGAAAGGGCTATGTTGATAATCATAAGTATTGTAAAATTTTGGTGTGCCAAACCAATTCAAGTTTGTTTCTTGATTTGTATCAAGCTTGTACATCTATATGCAGCAGTCTCTGCATGTAGGCGTTATTAGAATGACTCATCCAGCCGACCATTCATTGATCAGATTGGACCATCCACCAGTGGGGCCCGACTTAAATTCCCCACAGGTCCAATTCCTGATTTTGTTATGATTGATCCTACCCATTCAATTAGGAGCCACAAATAGACAACAAAAAATAAAACTGGCCAATCAACACATTCAAGCTCTAAAATATCCATTTATGGTGGGGCCGACTAGACAGACAGTCCCAATTGATGAGAGAAAATGAATTCATCTACTGAATTGCAGCATGAAAATGTTGAATTTAAAATGAAACCGTTTGTTATTTAAAGAAGATAATCCTTTGTTGGTTATAAACAATGAAAAAATAGTATTTACCAATTACACGTGGATTAAAAACAAATACATAAATGAATGAATTGAATTTGTAGATTAGTATTTTGGTTTCTGTCTCTAATTCTGCTGGGTGTTGCTGCATTCAGGAGGAAAGCCTTGTGGGAATCGCTTTGAATCGCTGCAGTAGTCATAGATCATGTAATTCTTTTGCACCCATCTCAACCTCTCTTCCCCTATTGAACCTAGCTCTTGGTTGAGCCATCCATTGTCGGTAGATTGAGCTTTTGAATCACACGAAGACGCGCCCGACGACCAGACACATGCATTGGCGTTGAAATTTCTATAGGAAGCAGTGAAGGGCGCTTGTGACCAATCGGTCTTGACGAGCCCACCACGGGTGGCCCAGTCATCAGCGTTCCAGAGGCTCGAGTAGATCCTCATCGGTTGGTTCTTCGGGTATGCGACATCGTTTGACTCCATGTTCTTGAATTTTCTGATGGGGGTTCCATCCATAGAGAATCTGAAAAGCAGGACCACCAAGCCAATGTTAGAATAATACACACACCGTTGAATAATGGATTGATTCAGTGTAAAACACCTACAGTAAAACTTTGCTATTGGTGAATGGGAAATGGGCCTTTCATTGTTTCAACATTCTATGAAGTGTTGGGATCAAGTGGGAAATAGGCCTTTCTTCAGTAATGTGTGTATGAATTAAGAAAATAAGAAGGCTTACATGATGTGCTGAGGATTCCAGAGGATGGAGTATGTGTGGAAGTCGGCAGTTGGGTCAAACCATAGGTAGAACTGTTGCTCTCTGTTTCCCTTTCCTTGTGTGAACACATTGGTGTGGAGAATGTAAGGGTCTCGGCTAAGGTTGTCTAGGAATTCATAGTCGATCTCGTCCCATGTTGGTCTTTGTGATGTTAGCTGCAATGCAATCACTTCAATAAACATGGGCTTATAGAAATTGCAAGGTTACATTTGGATGCTCAACTGAACTCAATTGCAATACTCCTATTCGCTATAGTAGAAATGAATATAATGGAATATGGTCATTTCCAATTTATCGAAACAAATTTATTGCAATTCAATTCAATTGTCCATCCAAACCAGCCGAAAAATGGATTGTGGCATTGAAACTTACGTAATATGCTGTAATGGTGCCAGCAGAGTTGCCAGGGACGAGCTTCAGCTACATATCGATATTTCCGAACAGATATTCGTTCTTGGATTTGAATCCGGAGCCGGAGGCCTTGTCGAGGGAGAGAGTGAGTAATTCGCCATTGTTTAGGATTCTGACACGGCCGTCGCCAAATGTGGAATCGAAGTCTTGGTAGAAATTAGCAGTATAAGCAGGTATTAAAGAGGAAGCTAATAGTAATAACGGTAACATTAAAAGAATATTAGAAGAGGAAGAAGAGGCCATGTCTAGTATATGATGGGAGGAGATGGGGCAACTATAGTGGAAAAGATTGTGAGAGAATGAGTTGTGTGTTTGATGTGGAAGAGAGATGGATGTAGGCATTTTTATAGCCGTGGGTAGGGAAGGAGAGACATAAAGGGCAGTGGAAGGTCCCTTTCGCTGTAATAGGGGAACGGATTGGCTATGGTTGGTATTATGTGGGCCCCACCATGATGTGTATGTTTCATCCATGCCATCCATCTGTTTTTAAAAATAATTTTTAAGTATGTATTCAAAAATGAGTTATATCCAAATCTCAAGTGGACCACATTACAAGAAACAGTGTTGAATAAGGGTCAACCATTAAAAATATTTTGGGAGCCATAAAAGTTTTGGATCAAGCTAATATTTGTTTTTTCTCTTCATGTGGACTTGTATGACCTAATCAACAGATTGGATGTCAAATAAACAGTATAGTGGGCCTTAGGAGGATTGTAATGATTGATATCCAATCACTATTGTATTCATGTGGTGTGGTTCACCTGAGATTTATATCCCTATTATTTTTGGTATCAAGCAATAAAATGATCTATAAAAATGGATGAACGGATTGGATGAAACACATACATCATGTTGGGGCCCACCGAGCACCGACCACCAGCCACGGAGCTGGTGTCAGGGGGAGTAGCCAATCCGTTTCCGTCTACAGATGGAGGGAGAGCGAAGGCGGCTTCTTGATCCCGTGGGGCACACACCCGGCTGTTTCCTAATGACACGTCCTATTTACAAGGGACGGATGCGGATTGGCTGGAGTAGGTACGTGTCGGCGAAGACGAGCACTTACGCTCCTCGAGCTCCGAGTTCTACGAACGGTTCAAAGGATATCAAAGTTTTATGGGCCCCACGTTGATGCATTTATTATACCTACACCGTTCATCAATTTTTAGAAATCATTTTAGAGCATTTTCATAAAACGAATCATATCCATAGATCATCCGTACCACATCATAAATAGCATTGGAGATAATGATTTTCACTGTTAAAAAATTTAAAGGACCCACCATAACGTATATTTTCCATCCAATATGTTCATAAGGTCATAAAGACCTGAACGAAGATTTCCTATTGATCCAAAACTTTTGTGACCCTAGAAAGGGTTTCAATGGTAGACGTTCAATCCCCTACTGTTTTTTGTAGTGTGGTCCACTTGATAATTACATTTTTCTTATTTTTCTTCTCAACTCTTAATAAGAGCTCGCCAAATGTATGGACGGTTTAGATATAACACATACCTCATGATCAGACCTGGCAATGTTGCTATAACACCAGCCCATCCCCTTCCCAGATGTCGCCGACTCACACCCACCGCCACTGATATTTTACTTGTGGTGCGATTCGCTCGAGTGGTGGCTGAGGAGATCATTTGCGGAGTTAATGCCAGCGTGGCTAATTCACGGGATATCTTGTCTGCTAGTAAGTCTGCTTTAGAAATTATCAGTTCTGACCAGTGATCAAATGGGCCACATGTATGTGGTTAAAATTAAGTGTTTGAAGGAATATGATCAATGGAATGGATTCTACACATTGGTTGGCCAGATTTGAGGCTTGAAGTATCTTGAATTTTGCGAAAGTCAAGGGATCCTTGTGATTCGCATGATAAATGGTATGGATTTTAAGGAAGTTTGTAAGTTGTCACGCGCACTGCGAATACTATCTTCCATCTCTACTTGCGTGAGTGAACACAGAATGACTATAACACTGAAGCACTGGATCATACCTTTTAAGAAATCCTAACATTTGATTAATGTTTGTGAAAATAAGACGGTCAGATATTTTTAATGTTTAACTGTCCCATGGATGTCCAAAAATATCCTCTGCTAGCTCAAAAATATCTTTTGCCCCCACCTCATTCTTGTTCCGAGACACGCCACCTCCCATAGTAGCCCACAGCTATACGTACATCTGTAGCAAAAAACAAGGCGAGGAATGATACTTAGCCGTCATTAGGCACCGTGGATTGGAGGGAATTGCGAATCTTCTAGTTGTTTGGCAACATAAAGTAACTTGCGTTTTCAATCCCCTCTTTGAGGGGTTTGTAATCCAAGGTAAAAGTTTGGATTACACCTATAATCATTTCAATGATTGCAAGTGTAACATGTGTATCACTATATACTATTATTATATTGGACACATGGCCTACTAATGATGATCAGTACCGTCCAAACATTGTTTAGCACTATCCAAACATTGTCTATGTAAATCAACGATTAAAAATCGTTGGTTAGTCACTCAGACATGATCTTGTGCTTGTGGCCCATTTGAGACTTAGAATTTCTTCAATTTTAGGCAAAGCATATATTTCAGCGGGCTTATCACAAACATTGTATTAAAAATTACATATCTCACTAACTAGAGATATTAAAGCTGATTTAGTAATTAAATTCAAACTCCTGTAAATATACCATGGATAGGTACTTTTAATTTAAAGTTGATTCACACTCCAGGGTGCCAAACACATGGGGAGGATTGCAAATCCAAGGGGTTTCTAATCCTAGGGGTTTCAAATCCAAGGGAGCGTGGATTTGGAATCCCTAGATTTAAAATCCTTTCGATGTTTTTGGCACCTTGGAGTATGAATTAACTTTAATCTAAAAGTAGCTATGCATGATATATTTACAGGAGTTTGAATTTAATTACCGAATCAACTTTAATATTTCTAATTAGTGACATATGTAATTTTTGATACAATGGTTGTGATAAGTTTACTGAAATATATGCTTTACTCGAAAATGATAAAATTCTAATTCTTGGATGGGCCACAAGCACAATATCATGTTTGAGTGATTAACCAACGATTTTTAATCATTGATTTACATGGACAATGCATAAGTGATTAATCAACCATTTTTAATCGTTGATTTATATGGACAATATTTGGACGGTGTTGATCATCATTTGTGAGTCATGTGCTCAATAGAATGATAGTATAATGACAAACATGTTACACTTGCAACTATTGAAATGATTTCAGGTGTATTCCAAGCTCTCACCTTGGATTACAAACCCTTCAAATAGGGGATTGAAAATGCGAGTTACTTTATGCTACCAATCAGCGAGGAGCTTTGAAACCCCATCCAATCCACGGGCCACGGTGCCAAACAACCTCTAAGTATCACTCCTTGCTTCGTTTTTTCCTAGCTGTGGGCTATTACGGAATACTACATATGTACGTATAGCTGTGGGCTACTGGGGGAGGTGGCGTGTCTCATAACAAGATCGAGGTGGGGCAAAAGATATTTTTGAGCGAGCAGAGGATATTTTTGGACATATAAACATTAAAAATATCTGACCGTCCTATTTTCACAAACATTTGTTCAGTAATCAAAGGTTAGGATTTCTCAAAGGGCATGATCCAGTGCTTCAGTATTATATTCATTCTTGGCTCATTCACGCAAGTAAAGACGGAAGATAGTATCCGCAGTACGCATGACAAGTTACAAACTTCCTTAAAATCCAGACCATTTATCATGTGAATCACAAGGACCCCTTGACTTTTTCAAAATTCAAGATACTTCAAGCCTCAAATCTGGCCAATTAATGGGTCGAATCAGGTTCATTGATCATATTCCCTCAAACCCTTAATTTTAACCACATATATGTGGCCCATTTGATCACTGGTCGGAGCTGATAATTTCTTGATCAGACTTACTAGCTGACGAGATATCGCATGAATTAGCCACGCTGGCATTAACTCCGCGAATAATCTCCTCAGCCACCACTCGAGCGAATCGCACTACAGCAAAAATATCAGTGGCGGTGGGTGTGAGTCGGCGACGTCCGAAGTAAAAAGCCGTTGAATGTCGTCTTTATCTGTGGGCCCACATAATGAAGAACCCGTGTCCGCTTTTTCTCCGTCTGTCGCCAACTCATAGAGTGAAAGGGAGCCTTCCAATGAAATCGGATTGCGTGCTGAGTTACTCAGTACCCTTTTGTCGTACTGAGTAAACTAATCCACTTCCCCTTCCCATGCATTTCATGGAGACGGATTGGCTACTCCCCCTGACACCAGCCCCGTGGCTGGTGGTCGGTGCTCCGTGGGCCTCATAATAATGTATTTGTTTCGTACATTTTAATATATCATTTTATGATTTAATGAAACAAATGGTAGGGAGATTAATCCCAGGTGAACCACACGACAGGAAAACAATATTGATTGGATATCCACTAATAAAATCCTCCTAAGGCCCACTGTACTGTTTATTTGACATCCAATCGGTTGATTGGGTCATAAAGGCCCAGATGAAGGGTAAAAATAAATATCAGCTTGATCCAAAACTTTTATGACCCCCAAAACGTTTTTAATGGTCACTGTTTATTCAACACTGTTTCCTATAATGTGGTCCAGTTGAGATTTCGATATACCTCATTCTTTTACACATAACATAAAATGATCTATAAAAATAGATGGACGGCATGGATGAAACACATACATCATGGTGGGGCCCACAGAGCACCGACCATAAGCCAAATTGGCTACTCCCCCTGCCCATCCGTTTCCTTAAGGAAACAGTGTGGGCCCCACAGGATCAAGAAGCCGCGTTCGCTCTCCATCCATATGTAGCCAGCTAATACAGCGAAAGGGATCTTCAACTATCCTTCATGCCTCTCCTTCCCTAGCCGCGGCTATAAAAATGCCCACATCCATCTCTCTTCCACATCAAACACACAACTCATTCTCCCACAATCTTTTCCACTATAGTTGCCCCATCTCCTCCCATCATATACTAGACATGGCCTCTTCTTCTTCTACTAATGTTCTTATAATGTTGCCGTTATTAATATTAGCTTCCTCTCTAATACCTGCTTATGCTGCAAATTTCTACCAAGACTTCGATTCCACATTTGGCGACGGCCGTGTCGGAATCCTAAACAATGGCGAATTACTCACTCTCTCCCTCGACAAGGCCTCCGGCTCCGGATTCAAATCCAAGAACGAATATCTGTTCGGAAATATCGATATGCAGCTGAAGCTCGTCCCTGGTAACTCTGCTGGCACTGTGACAGCATATTATGTAAGTTTCAATGCCACAGTTCATTTTTCGGCTGGTTTGGATGGACAATTGAATTGAATTGCAATAAATTTGTTTCGATAAATTGGAAATGACCATATTCCATGATAGTCATTTCTACTATAGCGAATACGAGTATTGCAATTGAGTTCAGTTGAGCATCCAAACGTAACCTTGCAATTTCTGTAAGCCCATATTCATTGAATTTATTGCATTGCAGCTAACATCACAAGGACCAACATGGGACGAGATCGACTATGAATTCCTGGGCAACCTTAGCGGAGACCCTTACATTCTCCACACCAATGTGTTCACACAAGGGAAGGGAAACAGAGAGCAACAGTTCTACCTTTGGTTCGACCCAACTGCTGATTTCCATACATACTCCATCCTCTGGAATCCCCAAATCATCATGTAAGCCATCCTATTTTCTTAATCTCTCTCATCTTTTAACACCTATGGTTGAAGTGATGGGGCTGAATGTTACAAATAGCGAAAATTCATTGTGAGTAATCTGATCCACCATAATGATAGTTTGGTGTGGGTAGTGTTTAACATTCACCCGTAGAAAACTTTTGCTATAGATGTTTGGGACTGGGTTGCATTTATTAATGTTTTTAGATCAATGGCTAGTTTATTTTTCTTATATTTTTCTCTGTGGCCCACCTTTCAGATTCTCTGTGGATGGCACCCCCATCAGAAAATTCAAGAACATGGAGTCGAACGGTATCGCATACCCAAAGAACCAACCAATGAGGATCTACTCGAGCCTCTGGAACGCTGATGACTGGGCCACCCGTGGTGGGCTTGTCAAGACCGATTGGTCACAAGCACCTTTCACTGCTTCCTATAGAAATTTCAACGCCAATGCATGTGTCTGGTCATCAGGCGCGTCTTCATGTGATTCAAAAGCTCAGTCCACCAACAATGGATGGCTGAACCAAGAGCTAGATTCGACAGGCGAAGAGAGGTTGAGATGGGTGCAGAAGAATTACATGATCTATAACTACTGCAGTGATTCAAAGCGGTTTCCACAAGGCTTCCCTCCCGAATGCAACAACGCCCAATAGAATTAGAGAGAGAACCACTGTGCAAAAATCTACAAATTCGATTCGTTTATATATGTTTTTTGTTATTCGTCTGTAATTAATGATACTTTTTTTAATTATTTATAATAAATGAAGGATTATCTTCTTTCAATATCAGAGTGTGCCATTTTAAGTTTAACATTTTTTGCATACTAAAATTTACTGCAAGGAAAACATTCTCTCTCATCAATTAGAGTCATAGAACAGTTCCTACTTCCGTTGGTATATTGGGACTGTTTAATCGATCAATCCAAACCGTCCATTAGTTTCATTACACATCAGATATTACACTAGTATGGAATAACCCAACGCATGAAATTACTGAATTAGAACAAACCTCAGATGGATGAACCTACTAGGCCAACGGTCCATTCAACACACGTATTGCCACATGTACAGTGTGGATACTGTAAACCGGATTCAGAACTAGGATCAGTTGGAAGCTTGTGTCTTGATCAGCCGTGTCTTGGGCTGGTCTGCAAGTAGGCGTAGGAGTAGGTAGGCCTAAAATTTGAAAGTGGGCCTAGCCCAGCTTAGGAGTACGTGGTTCCAGCCCAATGGCTACCCATGATCAGCCCTGGCCCACTCTTATTAGCCTCAAAACTCTTGACCACATCCTACCCTCTGGCCTTTATTGGTGCAGGGGAGGAAGTGATGAGGTCAATCACCATCTTCCTAAGAGATAATCAAGAAACTCTCAGGACTCGGATGACTTCCTCCATTTCACTAAAGATAAAAATAGAAATAATTTCTAATAAATTAAAAATTAATTAATTGATGATAAATAAATAAATGAAATTACAATCCTTTAAATAGTGATTTCAAACTCAGGAAGAAGTTTTAGACTCAAACTCTCTAAAAAAGTGACAACTTATTATTATAGGCTGTTATGATTCCTATTAGACTTTATGATTTTCGGCCAAAAATAGTAATTATTCAATTTGGCTTAACCATGCAATTCTCTTAATTTTTCAAGCCCTTTTCATGTTGGGCATGAGTCTTACAATTCAAAGGATTAAGACTTATGATCAAATTAAAACTTACTATTTATACTAAAAATGGATATAAAATGGGTTTTTGATTGTCAATTTGATGGATTTTCCCAAATCCGGCGTGGGCAACCCAGCCTAGTAGGATTGGTTGGCTAAAGTAGCTTCTCCTACTCCAAAAGCATATATGATATGGTCGAAAAAGGTATTCTAGTTTGGGGAATACAACCGTCTTCTTTAAGATTCTGACAGTCCTAATCATTTTCACATCCGACTGAGCCTTCTCTGGTCCATCTTGGCCATGAAAGTGTCCGTGACCCGCTCTACATCATTTATCCTCAGCCCAAATCAAGCTCAGATGAGTGAGGTCTAGGGCGCCGCTATCCACCGTTTCCTCATGTCCACCCTGCTTCTAGCAACCTGGCTTAGACTGGGGCTGTTAATGGGACGATCTGGCCCGTCAAGCTTTTGGACTTAGCCCACTCTGAGCTGGGTTCGGACTGAAGTATGAGGCCAGGGGCGGAGCCGGGGCCTAAAATTTAACCTAATTTTTTAAGTGGACCATGACAAAGAGGCAGTCACCCCTGCCCCGTTAAGGGCTTTTTGAACATTTTTGTCATATATCATCTATGGTGGGTCCCCGTTATGAACATCCCAGATCTTTCACAAAAGTGGGTGTGCATTTTCTGGCTAGATTTGGGCTCTTTCGTTAGTCCGAAGAAGGGCCGGGCTGGCCTGGGCTCTTTCCAACTTCTCAGGAGAAGGCGACAAATATGCACGGAGTTCCCAACAACGAACAATGACAGTGGGAGATGTTTTATAGACAATCTCATGTGTACCAGTGGGAGTTATTTGATACTCTACACCGCATGTTGCTTGATACGCCAGCACCCAGAAATTAAACGCATGGCATACATCAACTCAAATTAATCCGATTAAGCAGTCGATCCCAAAATCAGATTGGTTGAACAATCCTGGCCTTTGATTAGTAGAAACCTATCTGTTGAAGCAAAGATCATTTGATTTTTGTTGCTCTTGACCGTCCAATTAATGCCTCACAATCCTATTGTATGAGAATCAAACAAGTGTAAATTTCTGCTTAAAGGTACTTCTAAAGAGGGCATTGAATATCAAAATCTCCCGTGAGCCTAAGCTTTATGGGGACCACTGTGATGTCTAGAGTCGGTCGCGGACACTTTCATGGCAAAGATGGATAGAGAAAGCCCAACGGGAGGCAGAAATGATTAAGATTGTCGTAACCTTAAAAAAGTCACATCTCAAAAATCAGAATGAGCTTTTCTATGATTTTTAGGCTGGAGAAGGTACTTTATCCAACCAACCTTGCTATGTAGGTTTCCCATGCTGGATTTGTGAGATTCCATCAAATCAACAATTAAAAGTCCATTTTATTTTCATTTTTACTATAAATAGTAAGTTTTAGTTCGATAATAACTTTTGATACTTCTAAGTTATAGGAATTGTACCCAACATGAAAAGGGCTTAAAAAAATTAGGAGAATAACGTAGTCAGGCCAAATTGACAACTTACTATTTTTGGCTGAAAACCATGAAGTCTATCAAGAATGGTGACGGTCTATAAATAGTAAGTTTACTACTTACAGTAGTCTAATAGGAGTGGTGACCATATATGAATAGTAAGTTTACCATTTATAATAAGTCACATTTTTTTAGAGAGTTTGAGTCTAAAACTTCGTCTTAAGTTTGAACTCATTACTTAGAGGACCGTAATTTTGATTTTTTTTTTTTTTTTATATCATCAATCAAATTTCTTTTGAATTTATTAGAAATTATTTCTATTTTATAACTCATGGATGTGAGGAAACTCTCTAAGAAATACTATAGATCTCTATGAATTTAAAGTGGTAATCCCCGAGGAAGTCGGTGATTGACCCCATCACCTCCTTCCCTACGTCACATCAATTCCGTCCATCCATTTTACTTGCTCATTTTATGACATGATGACGCAGGGATGAACGTGATGAGTATAACTGCTCCGAATCCACGGAGCTTCTCTGGACTCTTCACAGAGACTTTTCGAATCCACGAGGAAAGAAAGCAGGAAATAGAAATAAACTCTAATAAATTTGAAATTGATTAATTGATCGATAAAAACGAGTTCACAACCCTTTAAATAGGGGTACCAAGCAATGAGAAAGAAATCAGAATCAAACTGCAACTAAAACTCCTAGAATCCACGACTTACTATTTATAGACGATCGTGATGTCTACTAGTGCGCAAGGTTTTCGGCCAAAAATAGTAAGTGTCCTATTTGGCTTCACCAAACCGTTCTCCTAATTATTCTAAGCTCTTTTCACGTTGGATGCAACTCTCAAAGCCCGATGGATGAAGAGTTATAATCAAACTAAAACTTACTATTTATAGTAAAAACGAAATTAAAATAGGGAAATGACCGTCGATCTAGGGGTATTTCGCAAATCCAGCTTGCGCAACCTGGCATAGCGGGGTTGGTTGGCTAAAGTAGCTCGTTCTACCCCAAAATCATATATTTTACGCCTGATAACTCATTCCGGATTATGAGATACACCCAATCTAAGGTCCGACGGTCCGGATCACTTCTGTCGTCGACCGGGCCTTTTCTGATCCATCTTGGCCATGAAACTGTCCGCGACCCGCTCTACATCACATGATCTAAAAAAACGAGGCAAATTAAGAGTTCAAGTGGGCCATACTACACAGGAAACAGTGCCCACCTTTGAATTTTAACTGGGTCCACATTACCATCTAATCCATTCATAAGGTGATTGGGACTTGTATGAAGGGAAAATTCAAATATTAGTCTAGTCTAAAACTTATCCGCCCCTGAAAAGGTTTTAATAGGAAGTGGATTGTGTCCTACCCCCACCGGATAATAATGTGTATAGGCAGGGCTCTGTGGGGCATAATGTAATGTGTAGGTTTTATCCACACAGTTCATCCATTTTGTCGAATCATTTTAGGTCATAAACTAAAAAATGAGGAAGATCCGAAACTCAAACGGATCACACAATGTAGATTGAACATCCATTGTTAAAAACTTCTTAGGAGCTGTGGAAGTTCTGGATGAAACTAATATTTCCGTATGACAGGATGGATGGAAAATAAACGTCACGGTGGTTCTTAGGAAGGTTTCAACAGTTGTCATTATCACTGCATTTTGTGTGATGGGGTCCAACCTAAGCTTTAATCTGACTCATTTCGAAGCTCATACCCTAAAATGATGAAGGAAAATGGACGGATGAAACCCATGCATCATGGAAGGCTGCACAAAGCCCTTACCTGAATGGATTATCATCCAGGCAGGGCACAACGCGACATTCAATGGCCATTGTTTTTGTGATGGTCCTTGAGATGATGTCCTAACATAAGTTAGCATAATATTAGAGTATAACTGGCGTCCATCTAAGCTAGTGGCTTATAATTTGAACGGTTTAATTTGAATTATTCACATGCCACATTGCCACGTAAGTAATTTTGAAACAATTGCTCAGTGTCTGCATATTATACATCAACCCTGGCTAGAGTATTAAAGTTCTTCTCATAAATAAAAGATGGCGGTGGGAAGCCCAGCAGCAATTCAAAAGTCAAAATTTGAAAAGCACAATTCCAAATGCACACACAATCTTTTCCTTCATATTAATATTTCTATAATAATAAATAAAAAAAGGAAGGCACATGATTTCTCAGGAGTACAAAAACAATGAAATAAATACCATATCAATAATAAAAATAATTTTAAAAAAAAAAAGAAAAAGAAAAAGAAAAAGGGTTGGATGCTATGTCCATCAACGGTCACATTTTCTAAGAGGATGTGGAACTTGAACATTCAGGAGGAAGGCCTTGTGGGAAACGCTTAGAATCAGTACAATAGTTGTAGATCATGTAATTCTGCTGCACCCATTTGATTCTTTCATGGCCCGTTGAGTCAAGCTCTTGTGTTAGCCATCCATTGTCAGCTGTCGAAGTAGAGTTGGAACTGCATGAAGACTTGCCTGATGACCACACGCATGCATTGGCACTGAAATTTCTGTACGAGGCTGTAAACGGCGCCTGAGACCAATCTGTCTTGACAAGCCCACCACGCGTGGCCCAGTCATCAGCGTTCCAAAGGCTCGAATGGATCCTCAATGGTTGGTTCTTAGGGAATGGGACACCTATCGACTCTGAGTTCTTGAATTCTCTTATGGGTGTGGTGTCCACTGAGAAACTGAAAAGATGGTACACAAGCAAACGTTAGTAACTATGAAAAACTATCCAATTTGAATATGATCTGGTGTGAGACAACCATAGCAGAAATTTATTATGGGTGAATGTGAAATGGGTACCACTTGGTGAGGATGAAATAAAGCCCATGGATCATGTAAAAAAAAAATTTAGATTTGTAAATTCGTAATTATAAAATTTTAAAATTAAAATTAATTGTAAAAAGAAATTAAAACAAAAATTAGAAATTTAAATAAAGAGGAATTTAGAAAACTTATTTAATTCGAAGTGCTACATTTATACGGACGCACTCAATGTATGAATACCAAAGAAGTCATAGACTTCAAAGGTTGCCTCTAGCTGTTGGATTTTTTAAAGAAGAAATATTTTTGTTTTCCACCTCGCATGTGGGTGTATCCACACGCAAACTACACCACACCACACCGCACCGTGCCACATCAACAGCCCGATGCACATGTGTGGTTCATGACATAGATTGGGGTTGATGGCATAGCCCCCAGACAACCAAATTCACGTGCCCTTGACTAGGGGCCTGAGTCCTATGCAGAATCTTCTTCTTATAAATTCAAATTTTCTTCTTGCCTATTCAATGTGTGACTAAATCCACACCACTATGAGATAAAATGCTTTTCTTGCTATTTAAAAATTTTAAAGTAATTTTTTAAAATTATATAAAATTATATATTTATTTATTTAGAAACATCAAAAATACAACAGCCAAAGTCTGATGCTAATGCTGATTAGATTCACACACAGCCAACTTTCGATAATGCTGTAGTGGCATATCATTTCTTTTGATAACTAGCTGGCGGTAATTTGATCAAGTGTAGTCAATTTCCACCAAAGTGCAATGCTCGCTCACGACCAACTTTCATTATGGGTGTTTTGAACAAGATATAAAAAACTTACAGTATGTGCCGAGGATTCCAAAGAATGGAGTATGTATGGAAGTCTGCAGTGGGGTCGAACCATAGGTAGAACTGTTGCTCTCTGTTTCCCTTCCCTTGTGTGAACACATTGGTGTGGAGAATGTAAGGGTCCCCACTAAGGTTGCCCAGGAATTCAAAGTCAATTTCATCCCACGCTGATTCTTGCGAACGAAGCTGCACCACATCAATGAAATAATCAGACATCCGCTATGGTAAAATTACTAGGCACATTGAAAAAAAATAATTCGTACTTGTATAACTTTTCTATTAGGTGGGCGATTACAGATTAGATTGATCATCCAATGAGTCTTAAAGCATATATCAGAACTCCAAGAATAAAGAATGCATGCATATGTGTGTTTGTATTATATATAAAAGGGTTGTTTGAATGCATGTAAAATTCTAAGTTGTAAATGTAAAAATTCTATCAGGTGTGGGCTTTATTGATTAATGGTCTGTATTACCTTAAGAGTTTGATAGTGTAATCGGGAATGCCAGTGGACCCTGTAAGGGGTGGTGAGATACAATCGTGTCAAACACAGTGTTCTACTCGAACTGGGATTACAAGCCTTAGTGAGAGAACTTTCAATGAGTTTCAAACTATTCAATCATTTAAACTATATAAACATAATTGGGTCCCAAGCCTACAGTCAAGCTTACAACGATGGTGTCTCAATTAGGTACGTACGTCATTATTATAGTTATCAGATCTCCATAGTCAAGTTCTTTGCAATTCCACATAAAATTTGCGGTAAACACTATCAATCTTATATTTATAACTCAACTGTCATGTTTACAATCTACCAAGTTTAGTTTTAAGATACAAAGTATTTATAAAAAATAAATAAATAAAAAAGACTGTTGGGTCTTTAATTAGATAATTGAAATTGAAAACCCAATCAAATTTAAGAATTCTAAAAGCTCTTATAAACGGTAAATGATTTTAAGAACATCCAAACGACCACTATTTAATATGGACACTCACGTAGTATGCAGTAACAGTGCCTGCAGAGTTTCCTGGGACGAGCTTCAGCTGCATATCGATCTTTCCGAATAGATATTCATTTTTCGATTGGAAGCCAGAGCCAGAGTACTGGTCGAGAGAGAGCGTGAGCAGTTCGCCATTGTTTAGGACTTTTCCACGACCGTCACCCCATGTGATATCGAATTCATCGTAGAAATTACCAGCATAAGCAGACATTAGAGAGGTTGCTAATAGCAAAGCTACCCACAGAATCCTATCATTAGGAGGAGAATAAGAGCTGGCCATTGTTGCAGGAGATGGTAGAAATTGAGAAGGAATGGGAATGGTGTTTGTGTTTGTATGGATATTTGAAATATGGGTCTGGTCCCATTTATAAGAAGTCGTAGGGCCTGTGGCACACAGATGTACATTTGAACTTTCAATGAAAGTGTGAAGAGACATGACGGGGTGATTCGCGAAAAGAGGTGGGCTACTGCACGTGCCCAGCATGACACGTGTGGGCGATCTGGGTCACTCATCAGGTGGGTGTGTTTGAAGGAGCTGTGGTCCAAACGGGGAGAAGTTCATGGGTATATTATATATAGACCGTTTTTCATCCTTTCTCTAACAGTTTATTCTTATTGTACATTTATGGCCCACCTGATCAAATTAACAGCCTGGGTTTTTGTTGAGAGAATGATAATGGTATGCTTCACCTGATGAATGGTCTGGATCTAACATGCGTGTCCCATTTCAGAACATGTGCTTCAATTCACTTCATCAATCTCTTCTTCCGCGAATATCGTGTAAATTTTGAAACGCGTAGGTGGGTTTGGGTTCGACGGAGTGGTATACAGCTAGCTATCAGGGCGTGGGTTTGGCTGTCTCTTTTGGAATACCGGTTGCAGAAAGAGCATGCGCTCTGTGGGCCCACCCCAATGTTTGCATGACATCCAATCCGTCCACGCGTTTCCAAACATGTTTTTCGATCCTAATCTCGAAAAATTCATGCCGATACACAATCAGGTGGGCCACACAATAACGAAGAGTAGGGATGCGACCCCACCATAGAAACTTCATGCGGCCACCATGTTGTTTATGTTCAATCCATCCTGTTCATCTTGTGGGACACAACAAGATAAATGTATTTTTTTAAAAATATCGTGATCCAAATATCGTATGGGCCACACAGAGTGAATTTAGAGGTTTTAGACGTGATCTTAAATTTCTTAATTGGTGTGGCCCATTTAAGCAGATATTGATCTGATTTTTGTTATTTAAGGTTATAATGCTCTGTTTCAATTGATAAACAGAGTGGATTTTACACGCACATCATCATGGGTCCAACAGAACTGAGTCTCGAACGCGCTTCCAACCATAGGTTGTCGAAGATTCTAGATTTCCAGTGCGTCTCCGTACCACATCTTTCCGCGTACACGCGCTTCCAGGGTGAGGGACCACATTAATATATGTAACTTAAATCCACGCCATCCATCCGTTTTGAAAGCTCATTTTAGGACATGATACGAAAAATGAAGCAGATTTAATTCTCAAGTAGAACACTCCATAGTAAGAAGTGATAATTGAATACTTACAGTTAAAAACTTCTTGGAGCTCCTGGAATGTTTATTTTCCATCCAACTTGTTGATAAGGTCAAAAATACCAGTATGAAGGTAAAACACAAATACCAGCTCGATCCAAAACTTTTGTGGCCCACAAGAAATTTTTAATGGTCAATCACCACTGTTTCTTGTAGTGTGGTCTCCTTGAAATTTAGATCTCCTTAATTTTTGTATTTATATGTTAAAAGGAGCTATAAAAACGTATGGACAGAGTGGATGTAAGAAAAATAAATCAAGGTAGGCCCAGGGATCGACCGACCTTAGTGAATCCTGCGATCCACCGAAGCCGTGTCCGGAACCCGGGGTGAGACCGTGAGAGAGAGACAGGACGCGCATAAACAGCAGGCAACAGCTGTGATTTTTGTAGCGTTTGATAGTACACTTAAATGCAATCGTCTCAATCACAGCATACAATTAATATCTTTTCCATCTTTGAATCTGTACCACTGTGAATGGTGCACAAGATGAGATTAGGTGGTCCCTGCCCTCGCTTCACTCATCACATGGGCCACGTATATATCAGAAAATCGATGGCTGGTAATAAATGAGCAACGGTCTGTCTTAAATGTTGAATTGTCATCTAACTGATGAATCGATTGGCCTTGGGTTTATTTCCAAGAAATGTTCTTTGTGGGCCTACCTGATGAATGGCTCTGATCCTTCATATGTATGCCATGTATGTACTTTTTCCGCGAATTGCTTCTTCAATCTATAGCTCGTGTAAATCACCTTGCCGTTTGTTGCCTACCATGCGTATATGGAGTCGTGATATTGACATATTCGTCCGTCTAGAACGGTTTGAGGCTGTCGAGCGCCCCACCAACCACATTTGATTTTTATAAAGGAGAGGTGAGACACGTGTAGAGATATCGGGGGACGGCATACCTGTAAGATATCGAGAACACTCATCAGGCAGAGGACCGTTCACATTGTACCCTAGCTGATGAATGGCCCAGATCTCTGCCACGTGTTCAGTCCCCTCACATGTGGGGCCCCCTAAATGGATCACGAACCATTTTCAAATACCGACTACGGCAGCAGATGTTTGGAGTTTTATTACAGGCGGTTGTGGGAGACCAGTCTTCATGAGATAAAATGAGAATAGTTCTAGTTGGCTTATACGAACTGAGTCAGCGAATGAAATTGGACCATCCATCTGGTGGACCCCACTGTCCATTGTCATTTGCCAAAGAGTTCTAGTTGGCTTACTCGAACTGAGTCAGCCAATGAAATTGGACCATCCATCTGGTGGACCCCACGGTCCATTGTCATTTGCCAAAGTATCCAATCTAATTGTTGAGGCGTAGAATATGTTTGTTCCACAACTCTCGCGCATGGGCCCATCTTAATGTTTTTAATGATCGAATCCGTCGGTGAGGGTTGATCCACCGTAAAATTGAGATGCTTCTGAAATCAAGCCGATCCAACCAAGAGGATGACCCCAACGTTAATCAGAGGTTTTTTGTCTAACATGGTGTGGCTGAGAGTGATGTTTTTATACCAGCCTGTCATCCAGTAGGCGCCAGCATGAATGAATGGACGCGGATAGAAACGGATTGGCTACTCACCCTGCCACTAGCCAATGTCTAATGGTCGGTCCTACGTGTGCCCCACCATGGTGCATGTGTTTCATCCATGCCGTCCACCCATTCTTCCATATCATTTTATGGTATGAGCCCAAAAAAGAGGTTGATCCAAATCTCAAGTGGACCGCACAGGGTTGATTGAACGCCCACCGTTAAAAACTTCTTGGGGGCCAGAAAAGTTTTGGATCAAGCTGATATATATTTTTTCCATTCATCCGAGTCTGTATGACCTAATCAACAGGTTAGATGTCAAATAACCATTACAGTGGGCCCTAGGAGGTTTTTAATGGTGGACATTCAATCACAACTGTTTTCCCATGGTGTGGTCGACCTGAAATTTAGATCTAACTCATTTTTGGGTTCAAGCTCTAAAATTATCTTTCAAAATGGATGGACGGCATGGATAAAACACATACATCATGGTTACCTCATTTTTGGGTTCAAGCTCTAAAATTATCTTTCAAAATGGATGGACGGCATGGATAAAACACATACATCATGGTGGGGTATACATAGCACCGATCACTAGCCACCTGGCTGGTGGCAGCGACACTAGCCAAAACGGGTCCGACGCGGATTGGGTACTCCCCGGCCATAGAGAGGAACGGACAGGATCTATGAGGGTCCACCATTGTGTGTGGATTTTATCGACACTGTCCATCCATTTTGAAATATCATTTCAGGGCAAAAGCTCAAAAATGATGCAATTCCAACTCTAAAGTGGACCACAAAGTGGGGATTAAATATCTAGAAAACATTTTGGGGGCCACAGAAGTTTTGAATCAAGCTGATATTTGTGTTTTCCATTCTTCCAGGTGTATGCGACCTTATAAACATGTTGGATGGAAATTAACCTTCATGGTCGGCCCTAGGAAGATTTCAACGGTGGATGTCATCATCACTACTGCTTCCTGAGGTGTGGTCCACTTGAGCTTCAGATCTGCCTCATTTTTGGGCTAGTTCCCTAAAATGATATGAAAAATTGGATGGGCAGTGTGGATAAAACCCATGAGTGGCTCCTCTGCGTTCCTGTCCATTCCTAACCAGGGATGGACGGGCTAATTAAATCCAATCGGCGTCCTATGGTGAGTGGTGTGATGGCCCAACGTGATGATGGGCGTATTGGCCTGAATTTTGGGGGCGTCACACGTTTAAGGTGGGGCTGCTGGGCCTATTAAATTCCGTACGTACAATATGGTGGGCCCCACCATCACAGTGTTACTTTTAATTGTGGGGTATTAACCATCCGTCCAAACAGATAGATTCAACCGCTGGTGTGAATTTTGGTTGGGGTGAT
Source organism: Magnolia sinica (assembly GCF_029962835.1). Classification (NCBI taxonomy): domain Eukaryota; kingdom Viridiplantae; phylum Streptophyta; class Magnoliopsida; order Magnoliales; family Magnoliaceae; genus Magnolia; species Magnolia sinica. The sequence goes on from NC_080582.1 coordinate 84,215,885, forward strand.
CCAGACCATCAGTAGCCTCCAGAAATAATACATCATCAGGGTGCAAGTGTGCCACGTTGAAACCTTTCTATAAATCCAGCCGTAGAATGATATGCCAGCAGTCCGAATTCTTGATACGTGCCAGGTCAGCTAGATGAGCGGATAGTATTGCCTGTCTGGCCAGTGGCTTGAATCTCATACACGCGTCGAATGCCGGCACGTGTGAACCGCCAATGTACGTGGATCAGACCAAATGCGTAAGTCCGGTTCGGTTTCCATCACGGATGACGTGGCACTAGAAAATTTCACTCATTACGTGTGAATACCAAATCAACGGACCGAAATCGTTAAGAACACCTATTTTATGGAGCCGCGTAAAACACCCAAGCTCTTTGGTGCCCAGCATGTTTTATATGTAAATCCACCCCGTCCATCAGGCGAGAACCATTATTTTAACCGTACATACAAAATGTTAGCCTAATAAAACAGTAATGAACCACATCTACGGGAACAAGTAAACTGCATTTAAAACATCTAAGCTCTCACGGTGTGGCCCACCTAATAGCTAGATCAATCGAATTTTTGTATTTTTCACCTCATCCTGGTAAGTTTCACCTGATTAACGGGTTTGATGAAAGATAAACTCCGATGGTGGCCTCACACACAAACCTACGGTCGGCTTCCCATCCCCGTTGTTCCCTACGGTGCAGCCCACCTGAGTTTAAGATCTCGCTGATGTTTTGCTCCAGGTTCTAGGATCGATGACAAGAAACTGATGAACGGAGTGGATTTCATATATACAAGTTGGTGGCCCCCACAAGGTTGGTGATGTAGAGGACTCCGGTCCTGATCAACTAGCCAGTCTGAGAGAGCCGGTCATGGCACGTTGATGACTCCAGGGACACCATCCTCACATCACCAGCCACAAGCATCGATGGGCTTTTAAAAATGTTGGGCTAGGCCCATCTCGAGCTTTGCTTTTTGGCAACGGGCCAGGCAGCCCGTCCGACCTGGCTTGGAGCATTTAGCTAGGCTGTGGGCCACACATGTATGGCGTGCTTAATCTTCCGGCCTGATTTTGGGCTCAGGACCTTTTAGCCCGACCTGGCCCGGTTGATTTGTATATGTGTTTCATCCAGCAAATATCCATTCAAATCACCGGTTAGGTTGCACATGAATTTGGATGTAGACGGTTGGTTTCATTTTCTCTATGAATTTTTATTTCTTCATGACGTGCATGTAAGACTTTTATCAGGTGAGTCACACGTGATCATCAGTTTAGATTTGACTGTTGAATTATTTAGATGGAGCGATTCACTAGGCCCATTATAAGTATGATAGTTGTAAATAAGTTTGAGGCAAAACACTTGAACTGTGGTCCCTATACACAATTATTAAGCGGGATGTAAAAACCTATAGTGTGAAGATCCTATAAAAAAAGAAGTGTGATAGGTAACCTTTTCTAGCCACTTTTTTTAATAAATAAATGTCTTGCTCCTCTCAGCCACATAAGAGAGAAAGCCCTAATTCTATTAAGAAGTTCTAATAAGGGTGTGGAGTGCGGAAGATCAAGATTCCCATCAATGACATCTAGACATCAATAATGTCTTTCTAATCAAGTACACTTTTAAGATAAAATCATTAAATCTTCATTATTGATGTATAGACGATCATTCAAATTTGCAATTCAGGGTTTCACAATGCAATTCATCTTATCAACGAAAAGTTTACAAAAATAAGGATTTGATATATCTTTAGGCAGGCCCATTCTAGGAGAACTCCTAATTGCATTGGAACACTTGGTCAGTCCAATCTGATGATACAAATTGTTCATTAGGTACAGCACATATGAAATTGGCTACCATGCAAACATCACACCAAGCTTCCTATCAATGGTATTTAATACAGATAGTTAAGATCACTTACACAATAATAAGTCCAACTGAAAATTTGATCCATCTATTTGTTACGGCCCATCATGGATTACTTATGATTTTGATGAATCATTTTTGTTAGATATAAACCATCCCATCAGTGGCTTTGGAAATCAATGGCTGGAGAAAGTAAGGCCAAATCAAGGATGAATAGGTTTATTACACCCTGATCCATAGCTCAAGTGGTAGACCGAGTGAAAGATACCTCGCTTCAACACTGAGGTCTTGGTATCATTTCCCTAGTGGGGGTGGCTAATAGTGAAGTGTGAACTGGCTGTGGGGTGTACTAACAAGCTAACCAAAAATAAAAAAGGATGAATAGGTTTATTGGATTCGTATGATTTTTCCATGATACCCCTATAAAATGTATTCTGGACTCTATATATGCACAGTTTAAATCAATCAATTGAACCATCCAACTGAACCGACAAAACTAGGAGCACTATAACTCAAATCCAATTTATTTCGAGTCACCCAATATGAAAGTAGGACACTAATAATCAAGCTAATCTAACGATCAATTGATCCACCTGTTGGTTGCCTGGTTTGTTTTAAATTATGCAGGCATGCCAGAATCGATATAGCGGCTCAATCTAAACCAATCAACTTTGACCCCAAGTACCAAAATAAGCAAATATGTCCAATATAAATGTATATGACCAAATTCTGAGTAGATTGGTTGCCTGCTCAACCAATAGCAGAATTTAATAATGATCGGGTGATAATCGGAGGATAGTGTTCTTTCGCTGAAGATGCATTATTTTGTGCCTCTCACAAGAAAAGACTTTCAGAATACCAGTGTAAATCAAATAAAAAGAAAAAACTGATGATCGGTCATTAATTAGGAGCGGCGGCAAGAATACGCCTCTTGAAAGAGCCGCTTGATATTAGATAGAGAACAAATCCAGTGTGTGTGCATAAACTTGGATTACAAGTAAGATTATAGCTAAGAATTACTACTACCGTATTATTATCGTTACTCCTAGGACAAGAAAAGATAAAGAAAATTAATAAGATAAAATTTGATTTGTTGGTTGGTTGATCAATTATTGAGATGATGATTCTGTTACATTTCTCTATTACTTATAAAGTTTTATTGTAGTTTATTCTTCCAAATCCTTCTTTTATTATTGTAATGGTTACAACAGTTGAAAAACCTCTTTTTATCCATTTTTCTGTTATGTTTTTCATTTGCAACCTTTCCTCTTCCAAACACTTTTTAGTGACCAAAGTTTTGTTTAAGCTGTCGTTAGTTGCCATTTACATCCTTAAATAGCTTGATTACGCTTCTCGCGTATCAACTGCAACACTCCGTCAACCACCCTCTGACTTATAAAGGTAAACTAGTGTTAGCTGTAAACCTACGAAAGTGCTCCAAATCTTTGAATATCCTTTCTTATCCACATTATATTCCTTATACAATGCCACATGTCATTCTCTTATTGGCTTTTTCAATATTGTCAGAATTAGGGTACAACACCACCATCATTGTCCTGACTCTCATAATCCTTGAGTTTGATAGCATATGCAAAACATGGTGGGCCTAAACATAGACAACTTGGAAAAATGTCTAAGTTAACAGGATAGCTTACCTAATAGTTTCATTGACCTCATTTTTCAGCATCCAACTTTCATGGTAGGGTGACATAAGAGTAGCTCTAGCCGTAGAAAAACAATGAATGACCATCTAAAAGCATCCAAGTTCATGTGTGGGCCACCTAATGGTTGGATTGACCTGACTTTGGGCATCCTACTCTCACGAAGCAATCATTTGGAACTGGTCTAATACCACACACACCTTGTTGGGCCCCATGCGCTCACCTGAATAAGCTCATTCTTCCGAGGAGTTGTTGAGGAGCAGGCCTCATTTTTCTTTTTTGCAACTTTCTGTTTGACGCCGGAATTGTTAGTGGGTCGGCCTGTCCTGCTGGGCATTTTCAGGCCTCGACTGCTTTGTAATAAAAAAATAAATGTAGGTGGGGGCTTTGTGGGACCCACCATGATATATGGGCTTTATCTGCATTGTCTATCTAGGTTTTATCTGCATCGTCTATCTATTTTTCTAATAAGTTTTTTTTTTTTTTTTTTTAATATAAGCCCAAAAATAAAGCAGATCCAAAGCTCCAAGTCAACCACACTATAAGAAGTAGCGGTGATGATGACCCTACCCTGAAAACTTCCAAAGGGCCACCTGATGTTTATCTGCATCTAATCTGTTAACAAAAAGTCATATAAACCTAAGGAAAGGAAAACACAAAAAACGGCTTGATCCAAAACTTCGGCAACTTTAGCTGCTCACAAGAAGTTTTTAACTATGGGCATTCAATACCCATTATGTGGTCTACTTGAGCCTTAGAGCTGCCTCGTTTTTAGGTTCAAGCACAGAGGGCCTACTTGGATACCACCAAGTAAGTTACTTTTTCTACTTGCAGTAGTAGATAAGTTATTTTAGATCAGTATGTTTGATTTATAATTACCTATAAATAATTCTTTGCTTAAAAAGTACTTAATCATTTCAGTTATATTTTCTATAGCTTTTATACTTCTAATATCTCCGAAGAGAAGCAGTAAGAGAGACGATAGAGAGAAGTTGTATCAGCTTAGTAAGAAGAAATTAAGATAAGCTATTTGAAGCATAAGTAGCTTTTTTTCACACGCAGTCGCATCCCTGCACATTCATACATGTGCGGTTTCACCGCAATGGGTACTTGAACCCATGACCTTGTGTTGAAACTCTTGTGAGTCTGTCATTAAAGCATAACTTATTTTAAGTAACTTACCATCCAAACACCCCCTAAAATGGCACCTCCACTCTCTTGAGGCAAGGGTTCTATGCGGCCCACTGCCATGTATGGGTTTCATCCATGCTATTCATCCATTTTTCCAGATTATTTTAGGTTATCATCCCAAAAATGAGATAGATCCAAGGTTCAAGTGGACCACATAATGGGGATTGAATGCCCACCATTAAAAACTTCTTGGGGCCACAGAAGTTTTGGATCAAGTTAACATCTATATTTTCCTTTTATCCAGGTCTATTTGACATCATGAATAGGTTGGATGGCAAATAAACATCAGGGTAGGCTCTGTGAAGGTTTCAACAACATTATTATCACTGCTGCTTCCTTATGGTGTGGTCCACTTAAACTTTGAATCTACATTATTTTTTGGCTCATAATTTAAAATGATCTTTTTAAAAAAAATAGATTAATGGCATGGATAAAAACTATACATCCCGCTGGACCCACAGAGGCCATGCCTGTACCAATTTCCGTCTAGCAGAAACAGGACACAATCGCTCCTCTAAGTCGGGCTGTCAACGGGCCAGGCCTAGGTAGGTTTCAGCCCGCATTTTGAACTGTTTCGGGCTGGGCCTATTCGAATTTTCAATTTTCATGCCCGAGCCCGCACATTTACACCCCTGCCTCTTACATTTATAGAGATGGAACTGTGCCCCGCAGGATCATAAATACCTGTGTTTGTGTGTGTGTGTGTGTATCCATTGATTGGACCTAGGGCTGCAACTTGGGCCAGGGTCGACCTGAACCAGATTAATGCAACCCGAGTTTGGGTCAGATTGTTAAGGTCCTCGGGTCGGGACAAGGTTGAAAAACACTATTCTGAAACCGGGTTAGGTTCGGAAAATGCAGGTCGGGTTAGGTTAGGTTGGGAGCAGTCACATCTATCTGGTTTGAATTGGCTCAGTTAGGGTAAGTTAGGTGGAGTGCACTGGAGTTCGGGTTTGGTACCTCATATTGAGATTTGGGTCCTGTTGGGTTGTGGGTTAGATCCTCTCGAGGTTGGGCAAGCTCAAGCTGACCCACACCCAGATCCATAGCTCAACTGGCAGACTGAGTGGAGATACCTCGTTTCAACACTTGAGGTCTTGGTATCGATCCCTAGTGGGGGTGGCTAACATGGAGTGTGTGTACTGACATGGGTGTGTACTAACAAGCTAATTCACCTAAATAACACTTCTAGTTGTATCGAATTGATGTTGCTTTAACTTCATATTTCATTTTTAAAATTAATTGGGTTGTACTGGGTTGAGTTAGTGGAGTTTGACCCAATTACAATTATACTTGTTGCCATGGATGAATTTTAAGTGGATTGAGTTGGGCAGGTCAAAGGGTAATGAGTCTAGGGTTGAGTTCATGTTAGAATTCATGACCCACTTATCTGACGGCTATGATCATCCCATGTATGTGTATTTCGAAACTTTTTTTGTCCATAGCAGGACTAGCATATGGGTGGTCTTCAACGATAAGTCAATGGGCCAAGCCGTTAATAAGTTGGGTCCCATCAGCTTGATCCACTACCATGAAAACCAATCCCATCCACTCATTAGATGGGCCACCGGGTAAAATTTTAGCTAATACAATGGTCCAATCCATCTGAAACTTGGCCACCATTCCAGTGCATTGCTAGGATACTTATGATTATATGGTCAGGTAACTCCTTACAACAGCAATCAACCCATCGTTCAGGTATCGCAGCCGTTGACACTAACGTCTCCAATGTGAATGAACCATGCAATAATAATCTCCTTGGCAAAATCTGAAACCTTCATCAGGTGACAGAAATTAAGCACTAAAGAAAAATAATAATAAATTAACGATTTGTAATCAACTAAGAAAATGCCAGAACTTCTAAGCTATGGTCATCTAATTCAGAGGCAATTTTAGTGTATGGCCTATGTCATGCCCCAAAATTTGATACCTGAGTTGGCCAGGCCCGAACCCGAATTCCATAACTGTGAGTTGACTTTAAACAAAATATATACCACAACCCAAATTATTTTCATGATTTTTACGGTAATCAGAGCAACTAAAAGAATAAAAAATCATTGTCATTAAATAATATTTAGTAATCAATCCTTGAAATTTTACTTATATTAATATTCAAAAATAAATAATAACAAAATGCATTAAATTTTAATTAATATTTAAATAAATAAAAGGAAAAGTCTTCAATCTTGTCCAATTGACTCTTCATACACAAACCCTGCAAAATAATCTGTAGATAATGAAAATTCGAGTCGTAGTGCGTAGTATCGCATGCTAGTAGGGGCCTCGCACTAAGGGTTCACAACTTGAATATAAAAGGACATTAATATTTCACTAATAAATAATGAAATTCTGAAAATGAATTCAAATAAAACAAATTAGTTTTTGATCCGTTTTTGGACTTTACCAAGGCAAAGCACCCGTGCACCCATTTTAGAGATTAACCCAAGGCAGAGCACCGTGACCATTTTGGACCTCCCAGGGTAAGGCACCGTGCATCCAACATTTTAGGGGGTCCAGGCAAAGTGCCCACGTGTACATTCATTTAATCTTAAATAAAGAAAATATGACTTTCATCCTGGAATACGAGTCAGGGATCGAATATTTAGATATGACACATCTTGAAACATGGACCAGGGGTCGAATATCCACAATTGGTAAAATTTAAAATACGGTACAAAATAAACATCCTTTTCGAGAATGACCCGGGTAGAGCACCTATAACAACTTGATCATTTCTAGGGTCAAGCACTCATAACTTACTCATATTTAAAAGAATGTAGCAATAATCAATTGAATTAATTTCACATATTAATAATCAAATAAATGCATTTTATTTTACGTGCACCCAAAATTAAATAACTTGAATCAATAATATGAAATAATAATCAATGGAAATCAAAGTACATACTAATGTAGGCTTTTCAACCGTAAAGATCACCTACCTGATTTAGTGTGACATATCCTATGTATGACTGGATTAGGCGAGAAGATCTAAGATCGATACAAATGCGGTTCATTCGTCCCAGTTAGATCAAGTTCAACTCAGTTCAACCCAATACCACTTGGACTAGTAGCACTCGGTAAATATTTTCAATGTAAACGAAGTTATTCCTACACAAATCATACATGCTGATTTATTAAGACCTACACTAAGGTTTCTAATTTTTTAATATTAAAATATAAAAAAATAACACGTTAAATCACTGAGTTGACTCAGTGAGTCGACTCGAATCGAGGCTTCTCTAACTTATGAGGTCAAAGGATGGAGAATAGAATCTTAACTCATAAATGGTTAAGTCAGCCTCTGAAATCAGTTCGAATGATCGGACCAGTGGGTCATCGGGTTAACTTGCTGAGTTAACTCGATGAAATTGCCTAATTCTCTTTCTTCCTTTTATCATTTTCTTTTCTTCCTTTTATAACTCTTTTCTTTTCTTCTCTGATATCTCTCAATGTTACTCTCTCGATTTTCTTTCTCTTGTTGATGGAATGACTGATTTGCAACCAGTGAGTTTTCCTTCGTTATGAGGTTGATGGACAATGTAGATTAGCGTATGAAAGCTTATAAGTGCATGACAATGGAGGTCCAGTGGGTTTTTGCCAGTGGGTTCTTGGTTTAAAAGTTCCACATGTCACAAGTTGTTAACGTGATCTTCTTGAAGTATTTTATGGTGTTGAGGATAATTCCAATGAATTTTAAACAGCCCGAATGTTGTGATGTGAGAATGATGGAGAAGGAAGCGAGCAATTTGGATCGAGGTGGGTGTAGGATCCACCACATCTGCCAAAGGAGAAGGAAGAGAGAGAGTCCACTAGGGAGTAGGGAGAGGTGACGTGCAAAACACGTCACCGCAAAAGAAGCTTTTCTTTTTCTTTTCTTTTTTTTTTAAAAAAATTATTATTAATGAGGCAATGGGCCTTACCGATATGTTCAAGAAAAATCCACGCCGTCCATCTATCTTATTGGATGATGTTGGGACATGGGCCAAGAAATGAGGTAGTTTTAAAGCTTAAGTGGGCCACACCAAAGGAAAGAGTGAAATTTTGTTCCCACTGTAGGAAAAAAAAACAGGTTGTTACAACCTATATGTAGTGAGACCGATGAAACCATCGGTTAGGATTGCTGAGACATGGACCATGCTTGTACAAACTGAGAACATGAACAAAAAATCTCAAGAAACCAATATGAGTTAGGGCCTTTTTTCAGTTGAATGTGGACCGTTGTTGTAATTCTCTTCTCAACTATCTATATCTAGTGCACCAATTTAATAATACTTCCCAATCGAGGAAAACTTAAACTTATGGTCCATCCATGGTGGGATGCAAAAGACCAACGGTCTGGATTACCTTCCCAAGGTCCCACTTGTCAGAACTCAAAAGCGTGTGTATAGAGCCGCATGCAGTGCAAAATCCAGACTCGAAAGAATTCATACCTACCGAGTGGTGACTCATTCACCACCACGTGTGATCCCAGCAAATAAGGGGTCCACATGCAGATATCTCCAATGATCTGAACCGTCATCGTCTGGGAAATATTCTCAGTGGCCAAAATAATCTCTCTGGAAAGATGATTCTGAACATTGATTCCTAGAGCTGAATATCAGCCGCTCAAAATTTTTATATAAGCAAAATTCATTTTGCTATGAATATCAACGGTCAGAATCATCCATTGAGCGTAAGTTTCTCAGTGTCGAACGTCTAGCGTTGGTTCCACGACACGGACAGTTCCAATCAACATATTGTTTCTACATGCGGGGCCCACCAGGGAGACGGATGTTACTGATCCTTAGTCGCGATGTCGACAAAAACAAAAAGAAAAACTTTGTTACTCTGGCGGAGTGTGATGCTTGATACGTAGGCACTAATAAATTGCGTACAGTACCGTATAACGTGGAGACCAAATTAATAAAGCTGATAGACCGAAAATTATTCTGATATGATTTTAAAACATTGGTGGATTGGACGTTTGACAAATAGGTCATTAATTAAAGGTCTTTGACCGGTAAAACAATCTATTGCTGGTCCCACAAATTTGGGTGGTTTAACTTCAGTTATTTTATGCTATATGTAAAATTTCTCAGCGGCTGAGTATCAACCATCACAATATTCCAGTGTATCAAAGAACTCCCAAAGATGAAAATACGAACCCAAGAAAGTCAATCTGGACCATCCATCTAGTGTGACCTACCACGTATAATCTACGGCGTAAAATCAATAACAAACGTTCCGATCAATGGCCTCCCCACATTTGAATGTGGATCATTGACCTTTCGTCTTATCACCATCCAATTTAAACGGCATGAAATGAATACGGAAGATTATGGGTTCAACATGTTTTTCGAATCGTGGGCCATCCATGGTAAGTCCAACCACGTGGACGGTCCCGATTAACCCAACATGCTACCACATTTACGTTGGGGCAGCAACAAATCATGACTGGTGGGCCACTCACTTGAATATCGGGTCTTGTTGGACATGATTAAGTTAACCAAATATGGTTTTTTTTAATGAATGAAAAACAGATGAAGGGACGTAAATATCCTGAGAAAACGTTGGATACTCTGACAGAGTGCATTGTTTGATACACAGGCGCTGAGAACTTGCGCGTTTGGCATTTAGGTAAGTTAAATAAAACCATCCAAATAGTGGGGTCGGCTTTAGATCTATCATTAGCTGAAAATTACAGTGATTCAATGTCTCAACCGACCGATTCATGGACATCTAACGGATAGACGAAACGAATACCCTCAACCATCCAATCCCAACAAACAAATGGCCATTGATCGAAGGTTGGGATCGTTTAATCAATCTGACTTTTGGATGATACATTATCTACAGTGGATCCCACAATTTGGACAGTTTACTTCCGGTCAATTACATGCCACGTGTACAATTTCAGTGTGCCCATGGTATCAACTAACTCCCCACGCATCATTCACTTATTTTATTCGTCTGTATATATGGTACGGAGAGAGATCAAATCGTATGGCAATACATACGCTCTTTGTTGTGTCCAGTACGATCTTTTAATGCCATCCAAACCGTTCATTATATGCATCTCCGCGTACTAGGTCTACGAGAAAAACAGTAGGCCGATCCTTTACAAATACAGGCCACACTAAGGAAACATTTTAGGACATTAGGAGAGTGATCTCCACCATAGAAATTTTCATATAGAATGTGAGGTCCAATTTATTGTTTATTTAATATCTAAATCATTCATTATGTGAGACCCATCAGGATGAATAGTGACCAGAGATCACAGGCCATTCCAAAGCTCATGTGGGCCAAACCACGTGAATATATAGGTTTTAGCAATGAATCGTACATTTCCTTGTCGTTTATTCCACCTGAGTTTTGGATCACGATGATGTTTTGGATCTACGGTGAAAATGAAGAGTACCAGAAGATGCACCGTTTGGATTCCAAACACATATAAGGGGTGGGCCCCACAGATCGAAAGAATGTGACCATTCACCATCTGGTATTAGCTCCGCAAATAAAAGAAGTGGGTCAGATGCCGGTGGCTGTGGCGTGAAGTGACATCGCCGGAAAATGACTTAAACAAAGATAGCAAAAGTCGCTGTGAAAAGAAAAGGATCGGAGTTAGATGATGCGAAGGTTATGAAATCATGGCCAGTTTGACGGGCTTTGTTGTTTTTGTGGGAGGAGTTATTAGATACTCTCAAAGAGCGTGACACTTCATGCACATGCACTTCCCCTCCTTACGTGTGAGACACAAATGCCATAATCCAACCGTTCTAATATTCAGATAACCACCGTGGACGAAGCATAAGCCAAAAAAATGCACGTAGAGGACGATACTTTTCTTTCCAATTGGCGGCCATGTAATGAACGGTCAACAGTCAACGGCATGATTATGTAACGAAATGTACATTAAATGAAAGCTCGGTCATACAATGCCGAATCTAGCCCATTTGATATATGGCTCATTATCCAAAAAAACTACATACCTGGCGATTGTGACAGCTGATCAATGGCCATCAAATGAACGGTTGGAAACAAAATTGGCCAACAGCAGGATACATCCAATCAATCCATTAGTGTATAGATTGGGCACGTGCATGTGTATGGATCTTCATGCTCTGCCAAAGCATCTAATGTTGGTGGAGCACGCATGCGGAGTTGAAATGATGGTATTGGTGGAAATAAAAGTGGTGGGAGGAAGAAAACATGAAGCTGGAATTTGAGAAGAAGCCTTTTGCTTTTTTCCTCTCTTGTTTTCCTGCCGGACCAAACCCTATATCATTACGCCGTTGAAAATTTCCCAACCGGGATTGCTGTGGCGACTCGCGCGAGTAGATTCCGAAAAGGTGTATATTGTGGAGCACGTGTTTGAGATCCTAGCCTACTACTAGCTGGGGCCTACTATGAAACATTTCTCATCTGTTAATCATGCCCCTTTAATCACCATTCAAACCATATTCATCAACGGCTCTTATTCATTGTAAACATGTGGCCCACATGGTTAGGGGAACAGACTAGATATCAGCACGGTCAATGTTTGCTCGTAGGGTTATTCGGTACGTGACACGTATGCTCCACGTGGGAATGCGTGTATGGATTCACCTCTTCAAATGCGACTCGCAGTTCGCTTTTACCTTAGTCGCGACTTAGCTTGCATCGTGTATCAGCGGCTACTGGGGCCCATATGCTGATCTTTTTTATGATCGAATCCGTCCATAATGTGGAATCTGTTCTATTCGGGAGTCGAAAAGAAATAAAAGCAGAAATGATGATTCTTTCCATCACTATATGTAGTTGAGTTTTACATGTGAAAAGAACATTTTGATGGCGTTCAACTTTGAAAAGCAAAGGTTAGGATCTTTAGCGAGGTGTAATTATGGCCTAATAGCCTTTTTTGTAACATTATAAAGAACTTAGACCGTTCAAGTCATTGTACAATCTTATGATGTGCGCCACAGTGGGTGGTGTGACACGGTGGATCGTCAGCCGCGACAGAGGCAGAAGGAACTTCGTTAGTCGTTAGGCTTCCCTCGACTAAATTGGAATATCGAGGAGTTGAAATATATAAAATATAAAATAAAAACGGAGGAATTTGATACTTCGGCAGAGAATGATGGATAATACTCAGGCACTTGCATTTTAAATTAGTCATTTAAGTGACTCAATCTGAACTGTCCAAATCTTACAAACAACTCTGGATAGACTATAAATTTGAAAATTGTGTTAGGTAAAATAATTTTATCGCTGATTTATGAAAATCTGTTTGTTTAATTTTAACCGTTGATAATTTTTGATGGCTGCTGTTCTTTACATATCAACTAATCGACCATTTAAAATGTTATATCAGCATAATTATTGTTTTGTAAACATCTAAAGTGGGTTGAACTATATGAACGGTTTAGATTGAGTTACATATTTTTCACACAGTCAATTTCGAAGACCCGAGTATCATTCATCGCACTCTGCCATAGTATCAAAGTCTCTCCCACATATAAAAAGAGGCTAAAAACAGACGTCAAAACCTACTTAGGTTGACGGTTTAAACCGGCAGTACGGTCGGCATGGCCGGTTTTGAAAAGAGAGGAGATAGCTTTTGGTGTCTCCCCGGACAAGTTGAATAGGTGTGCCGTTCGAATCTCAACCGTACGCTGTGCATGGGGTACAGCCCTTGGAATTGTTGATGATGTTGTCTACGTGCTTGATCGCACCAATTGAGCAATCCTAACCTTCTGATTAGTTTGATTTCTCGTGGACCATATTCCACGTGGAAGATTTCCGATCATACGGATGGTTAGGATCATCTAATTTCTTGGAACCAACCATGTGTGGTCCACCTATTTGGATGGTTCACCTCTTTAGTGGTTCTCTAATGACACTAACCTTTTACCAAATGTGAAAACCATATTACTTATTTTATGTGAACAGACATTGCATTGATGATTAATAATAGCATAATCAATAGTCAAAATACAATCTTTTGGATTTTGGGGAAGGGTCGTGAGACTACTATTAGGAAGAAACTGCTTCTGTCGTCAGCCGTAGGAAATTAGTATTTTTATGGGCTGGGTGGGCCCCACCTAAGTGGGGCTGTGGCTCGACCGTTGACCTGGAATAAGATCATGTGCATTTTGAAGCTTTTCTCAGCCGGTAAGGTTGGGATGATAGTTCAGCACTATTTTTTAAATGGTGGTGACTCACTCCACCGTAAATGTGGTATTATTATAGGACAATCCAGAACGTCCATATCGTTGACCCGATCTTGGATGGATAACAACCCAAAAATTATTGTGATCAGATTATATAAACCATATGATTTTAAAATAGGACTTTGAACCATGCACTATTTTACTTCTAACCATCCATTTGATAGCTTTCAATTAAATGGTTAGGATTGCTTCTGCGGTGTGAATCCATTCAGAATATGCCCCAAATTTTGGACGGTCTGGATAGCGATGCCACATGTGAGGTCGATGGTCACCACCATATTTTATGGAAGTCAAACATTTGTAAATGGCGTGGAGCCATCCATGGTGCACACGTCGCATTGGTGCTGTCAATCGCAGGGTCGCGGCTTCGGTGGATCCCCGGATCCTTCGATCACTGAAGGTTGGGCCCACCTTGATGTATATTCCTTATATCCATTCCGTCCATCCGTTTTGAAAACTCATTTTAGGGCATGACCCAAAAAATTAAGCAGATCCAAATATTAGGTGAACCATAATACAGGAAACAGTTGTAACAGATCATTAAAAACTTCTTGTGGGCTAAATTGTTTTTGGATCAAGCTTATATTTGTGTGGTCTCTTCATACAGGTCTTTTTACACTTATAAAAAGGTTGGATGGAAAATAAGTATTCCGGTGGCCCCCATAAAGTATTTAATAGTGAGGTTTCAATCATGACTGTTTCCTGTGGTATGGTCCATCTGAGATTTGGGTCTACTTCAATTTTGGAATCATGCCCCATAATGATATGTTTAAATTGATGGACGGTTTGGATGAATGTCACATACATCGTAGTGGGCCCCGCAGTTAGAGATCCACCAACCTCAGTGAATCCGGGGATCCACCCAAATGGCGCCACAATCGTAGTACCTCGACTCATCGGTTCATCTTGACCGGCTAATTTCTGCCTTTGAATTTGGAGCCATGAGCGTTGACTTTTTTAAGTGTCCACTTTGGTGACCAACAAGTGCATGGTCCGTTTTGATCACCTTCTTAAAGCATACGATCCGTCCTGAAATGTCCGACAGTTGGACAGTCTAGATTGGACCACGTGTGATTGCGAAACTAGGCACGATTAGATACTGACAGGTTGAGTAGCCACACTGGCTACTCAAGTGACGTCACCAAGTACTGTGGAGCCCACCATGATGTATGTGTTGTATCTACACCGTCCATCCATTTGGATAGATCATTTTAAGGCATGAGACAGAATGAGTAAGATCCAAATCTGGAGTGGACCCACCACAAAAAATATTAGGTAGAGGGACGCCTACCATTGAAACCTTCCTAAGGTCCACTATGATGTTAAAAATGGTGGAGTCCACTTGAGATTTGGATCTGACTCGTTTTTTGTCTCATGCCCTAAAATGATATCTCCAAATGGATGGACGGTGTGGATACAACACATACATCATGGTGGGCCCTATAGAACTTGATGACGTCACTTCAGTAGGAGTCTAGCTACTTAACTTGTCAGTATCTAATCCGTGTCCCTGGGCACTAGCCTGACGTGGAGGGATCAACTTAAAAAAGAATCTGACGTATATATCCATTAAAAAAGAAGACGTACCGAATTCAGTGTAGAAATCATATCTAATGTACACGTGTCCATCATCAGGACTTGTAACGTCTTCAACTAACCATAGCCCAGAAATTGCCACGATTGAATGATCTTAACCGTCTGATTATTGGGTTTTTGTTTGGGCCATGATTTCATGAGGTGGACCCCAGTTGGACGTTTAATAACTCCGAACGCTGTATCTTGTTTGTATAGACTGGCCCACATGATTAACAGATCGACCTGATTTTTAACAGCAATTATACTCAAGAACGAAGATACTTTTTCAACGGCTCGGATGTCTTTTGCATGGGTATACGGCATCCCAATCATTCATGAGTGCACTACTCCGGGGATACACGTTCAAACGGAACCCTGTCCTACGCGTTAGACGGGACAAAGGAACATCGACCCTACTATCCCTCGTCATGATGCAGGAAACCCGCCCTTTCCCAGGTTCCTGCCGGGAGATTTGATACTCTGGCAGTGTGTGATAATTCATACAAATGCACTTAGACTATGTACACGTGGAGGACATTTAGCTCAATCTAAACCGTCCAACCACAAAATTAAAATTACAATGGAATAATATCCTAAATGTCAGTTGGTGGATATTGAAAGAAAAGTTAGAATGTAAACAGTAAAAAAGTGAACATTAATCAAAAGGTATGATGGATTAATCGATTTTGGACGATTATCTAAAAACAGCGGGTCCCACGATTTTGACGGTTTTGCTTCTGTTGATATGTGTCGCTTGGACCACTTCCGGTGCCCGCGCAGGAACTACCATGCTTTGCCAGAGTATAATCAAATCACTCCCCAAAACCATCCCCTATATATACGGACGCCGATTGGGTACTACTCCAGCCCGTTCCTAGCTAGGAACGGACAGTAGCTCTGAGGGACCGCCGTGATGTACGGGTTTAATCCTCATCGACCATTCATTTTTTCATATCATTTTAGGTTACAGAACAATATATAAGGCAGTTCCAAGGCAAGTGGACCACACAGTGGGGATTAAACACGTACCGTTGAAATATTCTGGGGCCCACAGAAGTTTTAGATCAATCTAATATTTGTGCTTTCCCTTCTTCCAGGTTTATGTGACCTTATAAACAGGCTGGATGGAAATTAGCCATCACGGTGGGCCCTAGGAAGGTTTCAAAGGGGTGCCATTATCACCGTTGCTTCCTTTGGTGTGGTCCACATGAGCCTGTTATCTGCATCATTTTTGGTGTTTTACCATGTAATGGTATGGAAAAATAGATGGACGGTGTGGATAGAACCCATATATCACGGTAGCCACTCAGAGCCCCAGTACGTTCCTAGGTTCTGGTGGGGGTAGTACCCAATCCGTGTCTTACATATACGCATCGTTGCACAGTAGAAGTTCTCAAGTTCAAACTGTTGGACCACAAATTACAGTCCACCATCATATAACTTCCAAGCTTTTAAGTCCATGTAAAATCCAACCATTCCAACAGGGTGGCCCACCACAAAGATTTGATAAAGAAAAAATCAACCTCATTGGTTTATCAGGTGAGCCATACCATTGAAAAAGATAGCCATATTGAAAAGTATATAAGCACTGCCCACTCAATGAGTGGATGTTGCTGATTTTTTTACTAGGTAGTCATCATGATGTGGCCTACTCATTGGACGGATTTGATTTTGTACAGACATTAAAGATTGGAAGTGATCCGCTGGGTGGACCGGAACGTGTTGAAATTAGATACCATCTCCATTTCATATATCATATACCATCCTTCTCAGACTATCTGGTGGAAAGAAATCCTCTTGGTGAGGATTTAAAAAAGAAAAACACGGTTAGTTGTGTGTATATGCGTGGGAATGGAATGTGTAGTTTTCATTATCCCCTTCTTCATTGCTCCTGTCAAGGAATTCAAAGTCCTTTAATGCTGTTTGGTGTGAGGTCTGACCAAAGAGATGGTGGATATATCAGATCCTACGGTGTAATTCCGAGGTACCTTAGTTAATATCCTCTCTCTCTCTCTCTCTCTCTCTCTCTCTCTCTCTCTCAAGCGGGTCTCTTTCTCCTTTCATCTCGTACCTATCTTTTCCTTTTCTTTTATGTTTCTAAGTCATTGAACAAGACTCCATGAAGGTTGTTAGAGGTGTTTTGTTGTTGGGTCTTTTGATACTTGCTTGTATTGGGTCGGATGTCGTTGCTAGAGAGATCTCTGGTGGTTTTTGGGGTTTAAGAGAGGATGCAAAAGAGAAGAGAAAATCAAAAGAATCAACGGTCACTGTTACTTTTGGGAAATGCAAGTCCAAGGAAACTGATTTCTGCATGAGTCCAACGTCGCTGGAGAAGAATTCTACTTTTGAAGAAAAAAGAAGAGTGCCCACAGGCCCAAATCCCTTGCACAACAGGTAGAATAACAAAGCCATGAAGAAGAAATTTCCCCAAAAAAAAAAATAAAATACGAGATTGATATTTACACCCCTTATTTTGACACATGCACCCATTTTTTTCTCCATTCCTTTGTTGGATAATTATCTTGGAGAGAAAAAACCAAAAAGACAAGTATGGTGTATATAATAAAAAAATGGGTGTTAATATCAGTTCCAAGAAGAAGAAGAAGACCCATGTGCAGTTTTTTTAAAGTTTTTTTTCAATATTCTTCCATGGTTTTGAATCTAGACAGATATTATAAAGAAAGAAAATGATATTTTATATTTTTTTTTCTATAGATTTATGTTGCATGTAAATGGATTGATGCTTTTGAGTCATGCTTCTTCCTTTTTTTATTGAGGATTATTATTATTGTAATGAAATGTAACTCTCATACTTATAGGAAGTGTTATTTGGAAAGAATTATCAAAGAAGTAGGATTCTATTTTTTTAGAGCTAGTTCATGTGTGTGGTTTTGATCCTTGGCCAAGAAAAGATTTGTATGAATTGTCATAGTTTATTTTATTCTTTGAGGTTTGGCCAATTCATCCCAATGTATAGCAATATGATACGTTGGAACTCACTTCAGCCTTTAAAATCTCCGTCATGTTCCAATAATCCAGACCGTTTATACCAAAAGTTTCATTTTATAAGGCGGAAAGGCAATATATAAAAGCCCTCAATTGGATTATCTCAACCATTGGTTTTCTTTCTTGGCAGAAAAAAGATTTGTATGAAATATAATTTTTCATCCAAACGCCTCATATATATATCATCCAAACGCCATCAAACACTATTAAATGTCACTATCAGCTCGGAAAATGAAGTTGTTATTAGCCTTTAAATTTGGAACTTGTTCCGATAATTCAAATGGTTTATA
Organism: Magnolia sinica; assembly: GCF_029962835.1. NCBI lineage: Eukaryota > Viridiplantae > Streptophyta > Magnoliopsida > Magnoliales > Magnoliaceae > Magnolia > Magnolia sinica. The sequence goes on from NC_080582.1 coordinate 84,234,652, forward strand.
TGAAATGTATCACTTTCCGTGATGTAAAGGTAACATATAAAAGCTCTTTGTTGGATTATCTCAATCGCTTGATAATTTCTTTGTTTTGCTTTGAATATAAATTATAATACAATATTTAAATAACCAAAGGGTTGAAATACACCTCTTAAAAATTTATTTTAAATATTATTATCTATCAAATAAAAAGTTTGAGTCACCCAAAATTGCCCATGATCCAACGGTTAATGTCTTCATATATCTTATTGTAATTAATGGGGATGTATTAATTTTATTGGGATGTGAGGATGATGAGGTGGAGAGGATAGAACAGGAACATGGTAGAGCATCTCTCCATATCACAATTGGCAGGGGTAATGAATTAATCTGGTCCGTCCATCAAGTTGTTGATACTTCTTGGAATGCACTTTTCAGAATACATAAATATTCGATAATCTTATCCATTGAAACGTGGGTTTCAAATCTACGGTGGGAGATGAAAATAGTTAATGACTAAACATTTATCAAAGGAAATTGGAAAAATGTGATGAATATAATATGATTAGCTCATTTGTGTTAGTTTTGAAAAATGGGTTATCCATGACTGGACCAACCATTTGGACGTCCCCAATTGATCAATCTCCCTGCCACGTGTACGGTGGAGAGATGATTCTACATAGTCCGGTTCCTCCGGTTGAAATTGTTTTTTTCTACTGGAGAAAAACATTGCTACGCTGCCGGAGTATGATGATCCACATGGATGCAGACATACTTCAGATCGAACCGTTAGATAGTGGGCGCCATCTTCGATAGCGAATGGCCCAGACGCTCTGTTCATTGGCCAGTGGGAGCGGATTCCGTCAGGACGGGTAACACCGAGTTCAGTTAGTCGGTGGCCGTGGGCCTACCTTGATGTATGTGTTGTATATCCACGTCATCCATCCGTTTTTCCAGCTCATTTTTGGGCATATTGTAAAAATTGAAATACAATCAAATCTCAGGTGGGCCACGCCACAATAAAAAGTGATGATTTAATGCCCACCATTAAAAACTTCCGAGGTCCGACCCATAACGTTTATTTGCCATCAAACCTGTTGATAAGGTCAGACTGACCTGGATGAGGGGAAAACACGAATACTATCTTATCCAAAATTTTCGTTGCCAGCAAGAAGTTTTAAACGACTGGCATTCAATAACCACTGTTTCCTGTGTTGTCATTCACCTAAGAAATAGATCCACTTCACTTTTAGATCCTAGACCTAAAATGAGCTTAAAAAACGGATGGACGGCATGGATATACAACACATGCAACAAGATGGCCCAATGATCACGGCCTGACCTAACAAGAGTGTTAACCCGGCAAGGCCGAATCCACTTCCACGAACAGTACCGTTTGTCTGAATTTGGATCGTTGACTGTTTTCAAGCAAAACGTACATTTGATGGACACGAGTGGGTAAAATCATCTGACGGAGTACGGTAAAGCTAGCTACCTACGGTAGACTTGGCAATGAGATGGATCATTTTTGGGCCGTCCATCTCGTGGCCCCTAGAAAGGAAGGCTTATATTTAAAAAATCTGACCTATTGCACAATCATATCTGTCTCTCACTTTTCTTCAGTTTACCACGCTGATTGTGTGGTCCAATCGGATGGCTAAGAACATCTGATATTTTGAAAGCAATTGCCATCCGTATTAGCTGCGAATAGATTGACGGTCACGCATGATAAGACATATATTTTCAACAGAAGCGAATCACCGGGTAGGTGCACTGTAAGGAATCCCTGGAAATCAGACAGATCCAGTTTTCAGGCGAGCCTATTTGTGAGAAATGCATTGTTAGATGAAATGACCACCTGTCCATATGCAATAGAAATTTGAACTATATTATTAGTAGACCAGTACAAGTTATTGAATGATCAGTTCTGACATTGCATGGTACTTGATGAGTGGACTGGATCTGGCACACGTACTCCATATTAGCGACTTTATCGTGAAGGCTCCCATAAATCTCACGCGGACGAATATACTTTGAATTTTTTTTTTTTTTTATTTTTATGTTGAAAGAAGAGGGCTGGGATTCTGTGGCGAAACCACCACTACCGACGTCGGTGCTGGAAAAGCTCCGTAGCAACTCCATAATGTATGTGTTTTATCATCCCAATCCATCCATTTTGTGCATGATCCCAAAAACGAGGCACGTACAAATCTCGGGTGGACCACACCAAAGGAAATAGTGGTGATTAGGTCACACAGACCTGGATGAAGGGAGAACACAAATAAACAGTTTGGCGAGCGTTACAGTGGGCCCCAAGAAGTTTTTAATGATGAGCGTTCAATAACCACCGTTTCCTGTGGGTGTGATCCACCTGAGATTTTTATTTGCCTCGTTTTTTGTATAATTCCATAAAATGATCTGGCAAAATGGATGGACGGCGTGGATAAAACGAATACATCATGGTGGGGCCCACAGCTTATCCAGCACCGACGTCCGATCGATTTGTTTCTTAATTGGGTGAAGGTGATATTAACGGGGAGTTATTTCTTACTCTGGGTCTGACGCTTGATACACAGGCACACGGTAATTGCATTTAGCATGCATTAACTAAGACTAAACAAATTAAATTGTGAAGCCCGCTGTAGTTACTTCACAGTCCCAAAAAATGATCGAGCGACCAGATCGTTTGATTCGTGGACACATATTTGTGAAATATGACCGTTGGATATTTTTCATTTTTAAACGTCCATTAAATGTCACCCAATCCTATAGTATCAAATACGTGCATTTTTTGGGCTTATTTTATTCATTATGCATCTAGAATAAAATTTACAATTTTCGCAAATAAATTGAATTGTTTGCATGCCATTATGAAAACTTTAATTTCTTAACGCCTGTGTATCATCTGTCACGATCTGACAGAGTATCAATGTTTTTCTCTGGAGAAGAGGGCATTTAAAATGTCAGCAAGGACTTGAATGCTCTGCCGAGATTCGCTGGCTGCCTGTACATCCTATTACACGAAGCTCGTCTAACCCAAAGCTCTGTGTGGCCTAAGACAATGTCCTTCTTACAACCACTCTCTCTATCCCTTTTACCAAAATCTTTTTAGGTGTGCTCTCGAAATGAGGTGGATTCAAAACTCGGGTCGACAACACCATTGGGAAACAGTGGCATGTAAATGCTTGCCACTGAAATTCTCATGGGTCATGTTTACATTCATTTTCGTCATCCTAACAATCAATGGGAAGATGATATGTGGAGACATTGTGTTTAGCATGATCATACTTGTATTCACATTCAAAGAAGATTTGTGCTTAATCTTCCCTCAACGTTATATTTTATCATTATTGTAATAATATAGACTTTTATTAAGCTATTTAAGGGGATGAATCATCACATGCAATGTGGCCACAATTAATGTACCCATTAAATGAGGGACTTTCTTGGCTCAACTATAAAAGATTCATTACACAAGTGTATCACATTTCACCAATAAATATGATCTCATCCACAAGGCCGTCTTCTACAAACCTTTTAAAATGGGAGATTTTTCAATAGATGTTTGCAGAACTAGCAGCGATTTGAAGGATTATGAAGATCTGCATATCAAACCAATCTCTATATGAACACAGCCTAAGATTGAGCCATAATAGAGAGGAACAGAAATATCATCTAGGTTGGGTCTGTAATAATAACCCTATCAGGATTAAAAGAATGAGGGAATCAGATCCAACCTGGTCCGATAATAGATCGGTATCGGGTGTCGAATTCCACTCACGTCAGTGAATGGATGATCCACATTAGATCACTACAATAAACAATTGTGATTAAGCGAAAAATGCTCCATTGATCAAACCAAAAGAACCCTATAGAGGAGCATCTACATGTAGGAGTGAAAACTTAGAATCCAGCCCCTACTAACATTTTAAAGATTTTCCAACTTTAGAACCTCCAAATCTATGAAAGAAGAAACCGTGTGCCCGAAAAGGCCGCACAAAAATCCTAAATGATCCAAAAGCCCAACAAGAAAATTTCACCGCCTCGAGAAATCTATAAAAAGAACACCCGAAGAAAAACTCGAGTCCTCATGCCAAACATATATATTTACATGTCTACTTTACATTCATGTATATTTTACTTTTTCTATCATAACTTAATTCATTACTATACAACGATTCCCACGATAGTATGTTTGCCTTAAGAGTATATTAAATATATATAACCTTAAGTTGCTAAATCTCTATGTCTGTCAAGTTCCAATTTAGTTGTTCATATCCAAGTCATATCTTACCGACCATCTACCCGGATTGTCTGTTTTGATAAACGCATCAAGTACTTATCTTATTTCTCGCTTCAATTAGGATTGTAAAACACTACGGTTATAACATGACCAATGCATTAATAAAAATTGATCATGTTATGCTAGTCTTTATTTTATTCTTTGCAAATCTTCTACTCCGATTGAGGAGTACCATGTTAAAGCACTAGTGCAATAAAAAGTCTGTAATCATTGGTATAAGGCAAAAAGAACTCATTCGTGAGTGCTAACCCATTTCCTTGCTCAAAATTGACCAATTACTTATTCAAATTGCCCGAGTACGATGGGCACTAAATCAACAAGTCGATAATCGAGAGGACTCTAGGTTCCAATTCAATATTCAATCTGTCTGTTCCAACGCAGGAGTTCCGATCGAGAGTGAACTTACAAAGAGTTAAAATCTCCCATTTTGGAATGTCCGTAGGAGGCGGCTTTGCGAATGAAATCATATCTAGTAGTGAGATGCGATAGAGTCGTCCAATTGGTCTTTTGTAGCCATGCCAACAACTTTCCTCATTTTATGGGTGCGTTAATCATGGCCACATGGCCTGCGACGTTTCTTCCCCTTAAAGGGCCTGATAGAAGTCTGTACCGTTACAATAATAATTGAATGTGTACACTAAAGGAAGATCAAATGTAGATATTCTCCAAGTGCAAGTGTGATTCTGACTGTGCCAAACACATTGTTTCCACGTGGCATCTTCCCATTGATCCATGTCAGAGTGCTGAAAATGAGTGTAAACAATTAAAATTTCCTATGATATGATTAGTTTTGTTAACATGTCGGGCCTAAGGTTGATCTTGGCCTGGATTTTAAATTATTTTGGGCCGGGCCAATGGGTCGGCCTATTCAAAATTCAAATAACGGCATGGTTAATACAATTACAGCAAGGTGGGCCCCATAGAGCCCTGCCTAAATGGATTACTGTCCGAGCTCTGTACGACCCTTGGATTCAGTAGTCACCCTTCCACGTACGACCGAGCTCCGTACTAGTTGGCAGCTGTGTAACTCTTGTTTTATCTACGCCGTCCATCCATTCTTACGGATAATTTTATAGTATGAACTAAAAACTGAGGCATATCCAAATCCAAGGCGGACTACACCATAGGAAAGAGTAGTGATTAAATAGTGGGCCCTAGAAAGTTTTTAATGATCGGTGTTCAATGACCACTGTTCCTGTGGTGTGGATTACTTGAGTTTTGGATCTACATAATTTTTAGTCTCACGCCATAAAATGAACCGGAAAAGTGAATGAGAAGTGTGAATAAAACACATACATCACGGTGGGCCCTACATTTGTTCTAGGTGGGCCCTACAGTTGTTCTAGCATAGACTAATAATGAGCTCTGTATTGAAGGGGTCACTGAAGCTGATAGTAAGCAATTTTTTTTCCTTCACACGCACTCACACACTCCACACATGCATGCGCACTCACACCACAGTAGATGCTTAACCCATGACCCCTCATGTTGAAACGGACGCGGTTTGGCTAACGTGGCTAGTGGTTGGTGTTATGTGGGCCCCACCATGATCTCTGTGTTTTATCCACACTGTCTATCCATTTTTACACATCATTTTAATAACTTCTTCAAAAAATTAGGAAGATCGAAATCTCAGGTGGATCACACCGGGGAAAACAGAAGTGAGCATTACTTTGAGATTTTGATCTACTTCAGTTTTGTGTTCATACCATAAAATTATCTGAAAAAATTTGATGGACGGCATGGATGACACACATACATCATGTTGGGATCCAGAGAGCCATTGGCTAGTGCCAGCGAGTAGCCAATCCGTTTCCTGTTGAAACTCTTGCGAATCTAGCACTGAGCCATGGGGTCGCAGACGACACCAGGCATTGATAACTTCAGCTGCCGTACATGCCAGCGATCATGAAATGTAGGGAAGCGGATTGGCTGGTGTTCCACACACCATGAAGTATTTATATCCAAACCATCTGTTCATTCGGTGAGATTGTTGCAAGGCTTGAGCTCAAAACTAAGAGAGATTCAAAAATCAAGTGGACCTTACAACAGAAAATAGTGGGAGATTAAATGTCAACCATTGGAATTTTCATGGGATCATGAAATATTAGATCAATCTAATATATTTTTATTTTTTTCTTTCCGTCATTCACGTGTGTGACCTTATGAATAAATTGGATGGAAAATAAACATCATGGTGGGCCTTATGAAGACTTAACGGTGGGAATCATTGTCCCATGTGGCCCACTTGAACTTTGGATATGAATCATTTTTGGGCTCATGCTCTAAAATGATCTCTCCAAATGAATGGACGGTGTGGATATAATAAATACATCATTGTGAGGTCCACGTAACTCCTTAATCTCCTTTTCACCGTTTGCATTTTGCATAATTCGAGGACCTCAGTCTCTCGTCTCTGCGCACCGCGTACGCACACCATGGAAGTTTGTAGTACACCACCCAATCCGCTTCTTAAATGGAAGATCTTATCGTGGACTTATTTGATACTCTGCTGGTGGTTGTTGATACACAGCCAGTTGGACTCTCCAGTCCAATCGGTTGGATATAAGTTACGGTTCACCTAGTGGATGGCTATCAAGATTTTATGTGTGTGAAATCTAATCCGTCCAATAGGTTGTCCCTATCATGAGGATCCCATTTTGCAAAAATACCGACATTCACTCAATGAGCGGACCACACTTGGATTTTTCTATTCACCAATGGTTGAAAATTGTTTTCTATGCTGTGGCCCATATGACGAGTAGATGGGGCTGGTTATTCAACTACATGCTTCTCATGGTAGGGGAAACCAATTCAAAAGGTTGGATGTGGCATTTACTTAATAGGTTAAAAGTTATTCAGAGGGTGGACCATAGCTTATGATACAACCGGTTGGACCTAAAACCTCATAAATTGTACGCATGACAACCATTAATTCAGATCAAACCGTTCAAATTTAGAAATATACTGTAAATAGCTCATCGTACAGAAGTAAAGGCCCTTAAATTTTAAGTATATTCTATGATTTGGGACCATTTGGCACTTGTACATTTCAACCGTCCACAAATCTACCGGCTAAATGGTTCATGTAAAGTTTAGTCTGAGTTATTCTATGCCACGTGTACAATAACTACGTCCATCTAAATCATCAAGCAATGCCTGACCATCAAGCTATCTGTCCTTTTTATACTCGGACGGAGCAGGACTGTTAATACGCCACACTAAAAAAAAAATATAAGAAGCTTGATATAAAATCAAGCTAAACTATCTCTAATTGTGGAGCAATATTACTAGTATCAGATTCGTTGAGATATCACATGGGAACGTGGATTGTGTAGTGAGTTCCTCACATGCCTTTATCGTGATGTGAAGACTCATGAGGCCTACCATGATGTTTGTGCTGAATCCGTGCCGTCCATCTATTTTTCCAGCTCATTTTAAGTTATGAGCCTAAAATAGAAGGGTATCCAAAGCTCAAGTGAACCACATTATAGAAAAGAGTGGGATAATGACGTCCTTAGATGAAACCTTCCTCGGATGAAAAGTGATGTTTATTTATCATCCAGACTGTTTATAAGGTCACACATACCTGGATTAAGTGAAATCATAAATATCAACTTGATCCATAATTTTTATGCCCTCAGGAAGTTTTCAATGGTAGATGTTCAATTCCCACTGTTTTATGTGGTGTGGTCCACTTGAATTTCAGATATACTTCAATTTTTGTCTCATCCCCTAAAATGAAATTGAAAAACGGATGAACAGTGACTGTGGCCCCATGGATTCTTCACGCTAGTGTAAAAAGGTGGTGAGTGCCTCACTACATAATTCCATCGTAGGGGCTGTCAATGGGCCGGGCTTCGGCCTACTAAAATCACTTGTTGAATAGGCCCAGCCCAACTTCCGGGCCCGCTGTTCAAAATCTGGGCCAAGGCCAACCCCAGGCACGGCCAGTTGACAGCTCTACACCAGAACATGGATGTATTTATTTCTAACCGTCCAATAGGTGTCCACCAATCGGACGGTTAGAAAATCAAGTAAGTCTTCTCTTTTGGTTAGCGATGCAGCTAAAGTGAGACGTGTGTACTATGCCGCCTATGCAATTTCTTCGTGATTTCCAAGTGTAGCGTGTATCGTTCATTGCACGTGTATCATCCGTTGCACTCCACAAGAGCATTAAAACTTTTTATCTTTTTTCAGGCGCTGTAAACAGGGATTGCATGTTAAAGCCTTTCACATGAATTTGTTGTGACGGAAAGCTAGGGGGCGCCCCTCCCATCTTTCATTATTTAAAACACATCGTGAGGAGAGGAGGGAAAGGGCTCTCATCCAACCTATCCATCCCTTCTCAAGCTAACCAACCTAACTCATCTAGCGCTTCTACCAACCCATCCAAGCCACATCATCCAATCGCAGCAGTCTGAGTCATCCAAAGCCTCCATCCATCCAATCCTAGCCATCCAAGTCATAAAAAAAAGCTAATGTTTAAGCCAATATAATCAGTTCAAAGCCATCATCCTATCAATACAAGTTAATGTCTAATCTTAATGGTTTAGATCTTGCAGAGTAGGGTCTTAATGGTTTAGATCTTGCATAGTAGGGTCAGGGTTAAAGATATCCGACTATCTCTTCTACGAAGAGTGTCAAGTCTTCTCTTCTCTCTCCCTATCTCTATTCATTGATCACCTCGCGTGTCAATTTTTTCGGATCCCGCCACATCAGAAACTCAAATTTACTAGATCATTTTCTTTTCTTTTCTTTTTTGTCTCTCCTAGATAAACGGGTGCTAACAAATTGCCTGCATTTAATCTCTCACTCCCAATCTTGAGTTAGACACTCATCATCATCATTCATTCATCTTTTTATCATTTCTCTCAAATCAGCGGGTGTTGCTAGATCACATACATTCAATATCGGCAATTTTTTGATAATATCACCAATATATCAATATTGTCGAAAGTTAATTTATTAAAAAAAATGTTTGGATGGATGGGATATGATAGTTGGATGTATAGATGGGATGGATGGATGGATAGATGGGGATGGATGGATGGTTGGATGATCGGATGGGATAGTTGAATGGTTGGATGGATAGATGGATAGGATGGATGGTTGGATGGTTGGATGCTTGGATTATCATGCATCTGTATTGTGTTTATATGCTTATTCATGCATTAATGAATAATGTATGAATGCATTATGCATTTTATTTTATTTTGTCAGTTGGTTAGATGAGATTTAAATGGTTGTGTTACTATTGTACCGATTTCTTACAATTGCAAGTGCATTTAGACTCCATCATATGAAAACTTATTATGTATATATTATTTTTAATACTAAATATGCAATTTATTTCTAAATACGCAAATATGTGTATTTTAGCATCTCTTGGAATTTCACTGAAAAATTTCATCAATTTTCTCATGTTTTTCCAATGTTTCTTTGCATTTTTGAAAATCAAAAATATCTATATTGTCTGTGAATCTTGACCAACAAAACTTGAAATGATACCGATATTTCATACACTAATCAATGAATATGATTTGTAGAACATGTTCCAAAATCTTAAGACCCAATGTACAGGTTTCACAGAGCTCCTGCCTAAACCAAGTACATTTAGGCCCAAGCATGATGCAATTAGTTTCATTTCAGTTTCAAACACTGGTAGGTAACTTAGTCAGGGCTATTTGAAATGAAAAAAAAAACAAAAAAAAAAAAAAACTAAGATTTCCTTTACATTCCCTTCACATTCTCTTCAAGAAATCATTTTTTCTTCCTACTCTTCAGGAAATCATTTGTCTTCCACATTTTCTTTGACAGAGGGAATTCTACGAAAGGATTGGGCAGGCTTGGAAATGTGACTGAAATTTATGGCCCGCCTGAAACACGAAAAACAAGCCTGATTGCGGCAATTGTAAATTTTCTTGACTTTGACGTTTATGATTTGAAATTGACTGCGGTTTTGAGTGATACCCATCTGAGTAAACTCTTGGTCTTAATTTCGAGAAAGGTGGTGAATTTTGTGGTTTGAGTGATACTCATCTAAGTAGGCTCTTGATCTTAATTCCGAGAAAGGTGGTGATTGTTGTGGAAGTTTCAGGTTAGTGAGAGCCTGAGAGGCGACAAGCTGCAATTGAGGTGGTGGGGAGTGGGAACGAACATAACAACAAAACAAGATTAGATCTACTGAATATTTTGTATGGTCACCTTGCGGAGGAGACGGTGATTATCTTCACAACCAATTAAAAGGAAGACCTTAATCACAAGTTGATAAAGAAATTCATTTATTTTATTGCAGTTCATGTCATTTAAGAAACTCGTAAAGAATTATCTAGACATAAACATCATGACTTGATGAAAGAGGTGGAGGTGGTCTTGTTTTTCAGCTCACATTACTACAGCAGATATTTCAAAGGTCCTAATGACTTGCAATGAGTACTGTGTGGGAAGACGCATGTGGCAGATTGAAAAAGAGTTAAACATATGCATTGTTTTTATCGATATAGAAATTTTCTGAAATGCAAGTTTTATTTCTAAATAAAAAATATCAGGTTGAGCTCCATAACATTAGAAACAAATAGATTGCATGTGGGACTTGTGATTGGTTTATCCAAGCGATTGATCTAATAGCCCTATCATGGATGAATTATGCCCGAAAAAATATGTTCAATTTGTCAACTCTAACCTTTCCATTGTTGGAATTAAAATGTGTAGTTAAAAGTAAAAGCACCAACAACCACATTCAATGGAGAAAATACAAGATTTGATGGTTAAGATCTTCCAATTTGGAAGATGTTTTGGGCATGGTCCATCCATGATGGGGCAATTGGGTTACTGGCTTGGGTGTGTGCGCATGTGTATGTGTGTAGATCATACAAGGTGGTTGCAAATCTAACATCTAAGCAATAACCATCTATATAAATAAAATGTTGATCCCTAATCGTTAGCCGTTCAAAATATTAGGAGATGAAGAAAATGAAAATTGAAAAATGATTCATTTTTTTTTTTTTTTTTAATGCCATGTTCCTCTAACTGCAGGTTAATTGTAAAGAAGAAACAACTAAAATAAAGAAGAGAAGCAAGAAGAAGAAAAAAGAAGATGATGATGAAGTAGAAGAAGAAGAAAGGAGAATGGTAGTGATGCAGGCTCATTCACCCAAGTAACACTACAAGAATTAGGATTTTTACCAACGAAACTTTTACTTACGATTTTTTTTTTCGTAGGTAAAAAGGACTTTTACCAACGAAAATGACTTTCGTTGGTAAAAGTTTACTTTTACCTACGAAATCCTAATTTCGTAGGGAAAAGTCTACTTTTACCGATGAAAATTATAATTTCGTAGGTAAAAGTAAACTTTTAGCAATGTAAAATTTCATTGGTAATCGTTATTTTTATTTTTTGAAAAAAGAAATATGAAAAATTTTCTTTTAAGAACGAAAATCCATTTTCTTAGGTAAAAGTGTTATTCCCCGACGGACATAAACCGTCGGCAAAAATCTGGTATGATCTGATTACCGACTAAATATATCCTTCGGTAAGTGTTTTTCCCGACGGACATGACACGTCGGCACAAATCTGGTACATTGTTAGTACCGATGAAATAGTTTCGTTGGCAAATGTGTTTTTACCGACGGACATCAATCGTCGGAAAAAATCCTATACAATTTTATAACCGACGCAAAGCACTAGTCGTCGGCAAGTGTTTTCCCGACGGACTTGAAGCGTCGGAAAAAATCTATAGGATTAAATACCGACGAACATAGGCATCGGTAAAAATATGTTTTCCGACGGACATCAACCGTCGGTATAAATCCCATAAATTCGTAGCTCAAAGCATGACCGTTTTGCCGACGAACTAAAACCGTCGGAAAAAGGTTCCTACTAAAGAATGTTAATTTTTTCGACGAACTAAAACCGTCGGGGAAAGGTTCCCGCAGGGACGAAATTAAGATTCCCGCCTAGGCTGAAAGTATGACAGTTTTTCCGACGAACTAAAAACGTCGGAAAAAGGTTCCCGCCTTGGTCGAAAGTATAACAGTTTTGCCGACGAACTAAAACCGTCGGAAAAAGGTTCCTGCCATGGCATGATAGTTTTTCCGACGAACTTAAACCGTCGGGAAAAGGTTCCCGCCAAGGACGAAAGCATTGGCCGAAAGTATGATAGTTTTGCCGACGAACTAAAACCGTCGGGAAAAAGTTCCACCACTGTCAGTTTTTTCCAACGAACTATAATACTATTTAATACTAAGAAAAGTTATTTCTAAGAGGAAAAGTAGCCACCAGTGGTGGCTCCACTTTAGTGTTAAAGTGAAATCCACCCCAACCATCCGGTGAGTCACCCGGTGTTAGAACCATTGGTTAAAAAATCAGCATCATCTATGGTTCAAATGGACCACATGATTGAAAACAATGTACAAGTAAAACTCACTCTCCAAACTATTTTCATTGGTTTGGCCCACCTGAATCATGTATGCCCCTAATTTTTGGACATTAGGCATAGATTTTTAGTGTGTCATCTTAATGGTTGGAGTGGATTTATTAACATTAGTTGATATCCAAAATAGGCAATGGATTTCAAGAGAAAATGGGATGAATTAGGAAGCTGCACACATGTAATATATTTATGCATGCAGTAAATGTATATGAAATCTAGTCCATTAATTAGGTAGGAGTTCTTTTAAACGTGTGAAGGACATAAATTATTATTTTTAATGATTAATGGTATGATATCTATTTACAAAAAAAATGGAGCTATTAGAAATTCATTTTAGCCGTACACATTTAACTTGTATTTGTGGCTTCATTGATGATGATCGTTTATTAAATTTTAATAGATAAAATATAATTAATAGGCCTTATTTAATGGACAGGCCGGATCTTTGACATATAATTTCTATCATACTTATGTAAAACTTGATATTACGGATCTCACATGTGGTATATTACTTGGGATAGAAAGTAATTTTTTGCTATTAAATACACAGCTAGTTGGACCAATTTGATTTGTCCAACTAGTTGTGTGTGAGGATTACTCATATATATAGTTTTTATATCATATGAGTGGAAATTTTTTTATTTTTTATAATTAAAAAGTAATATTTAAATGATTTGTAATATCATATGAAAAAGAATATTGAGAAGTTTAAAATTTTAACAATGTTTGAGAAAAATTTTGAAAATAAAATGATGCTTTTGAAGAAAAGAAAATTGGCATTTTGAAATTATTGAGAAAATATTTTGAAATTTTGAAAATAAAAATTCAGAATTTGTATTAATTTTTTTTTGAAATAATTTATAATAAAAATGTTATTTTGTTAAAATGTTTTCAAAAATATACATTTTATAAAAGAATGTTATTTTTAAATGGAAATTAAAATTTATGTGTGAAAAAAAAATTACTAAATTATTAGGCACATCCACTAATTGTACCTTCAACCATTTTTGGAAAATCTAATCAGTCTAGATTGAAGAGTAAATAACTTCAAATGTTTAAATCAAATTTCATTAAAATTGTTGATCAATCTTGTATGCTCAATATCTTTTTCATATGTAACCTGATCGGGACGAATAACTAGTGAAATTGAGTATTGATTAGAAAAATAGAGTGAATAGACCAGATAGGTAAAATGGGGCAAATATTTTGGTCAAAATTGTGACCAACTTTATTGACCTCATGAGAACCTAAGTGTTGATGTAAGTTTTGTGGGCCCTGTAACATCCTTGATTTTCACTGTTTTGGATTTCCAAAAATTCATCAATTTTTATTTTTTACTTTTTATTTTATTTAATCAACCTAAATATTACTTAATGACCATTAGCACACAATGCCAGTTTATACAAGGTATACCAGTGAAGAACCGCACAAGTCCGGTTAATCATGTAACGTCCCGTCCAACCAGAACAGTGTACTGAGGCGTCCTCGTAGGATTTGCCGCAGGACCGTTCATTTAAACTACTCATGGTTTGGTGCCATAATTAAATTAAGTTAGGATTAGCCCACTAGAGTAGACCAGTCGGGAGTGCGGGCCGTTAAGTCAAATGGCCATTTACACTTGGCAGCAGCCGGGCTATACCGCGACATGAGAAGGTCGAGAAAATTATAAAAATTGAGGGGAGCATAGATCTCACGGGCTTGGGGACCATCGCGAACCACGGACCCGGTGGACACCCAGAAATGAAGATGCGTCCCACCAATGCCAAAATTGAAATCTGGCACGTGAATGTAAGACATTTCAGCCATCCGATTTCTTCATAATTTACGATGAGGGTCTAATGTATTTTCTACACCGCCCACAAAAATCTGGATCCTGATCGCGATCGTTGATCACAAATCGGACCCGTGCGACCAAACCCCATATCCGATCATCCCCAAATTTTGCATGGCCCTTCATCGGGCCAAGGAATACCTATCTTATAAATTTCATGGTTAGAGGGCCACCAGAACTGCCTTAGTTATCTAAACAAGCTCTAGACCGCTCGTTGGTGGACCACTAGTTCCAAAACTATAGAATAATGTCCGTCTCATTGGGCTTGACGTCCATCGCGGGAATCGGACCTGGGTACGGTAACTTGAGCAGAAGGACAGTGCATAAGAAGTGCAATAACCTAAAGGAAGGAGTTGGAACTTAAGTGAAGTGAGTCGTCACTCTTATGCAAAGTTGAGGATTTAGGACCGTCTTTGTGACCAAACTTTACCCATGGAGTAAGGAAATTTCCTGCTCATATCCGTATATCCGCCCTGATCGACTATCGGTGGCCGTTGAACAGACTTCTTCTATCGATCGGCGCATCCAAATGGCGGGCTAATCATATCCATACGTAGATCATCATTAGAGCTAGTTATCCTACGGTGTATATTGACTTGTACACCTCATAGTGGGCCCTAGAGCTTAGAAAAACCCTCTCATAGGTCTAATATAGTAAAAACCCAACACTTGGGGCCATTTCCACCAAAACTGGCATTATAAAAGGGGCTCATTTGGGGCACCCTTCTCCCCATACGAAATTGCCCTAGAGAAGGAAGGAGAGAAGAGAGAAAAGGGAGAAGAGAAAGAGGAGAAAGGAGGAGAAAGAGAGAGGAAGAAGAAAGGAAAAGAGTATGTGGTAGGAGGTGGGGCCCAAGGAAGCTCAAACTTGCAAACTCTCTACCTATTCTCCAAGGAAACCTCCACCAAACCCACCATGCCAAGAAGAGGAGGTAAGAATGGTATACTTTCCTTCAATAGAGCAACTTAGTGTAGATTTATAGGCATTAATGTTGCCTTCTTGATTTTGATTTAGGAAATGGTGGTTTTACCCAAATCCCCAAACCCTAAGATCTCAAAGAATGGAAATCTCCTCTTAAAGTGCGGACTATTACTCTTAGGTGGCCTAGCACCAATTTCAATATGAGTTTAATGATTTTGACTGCTTCCTTGATGCATTTAGAGAATATAGAGGAACTTAGGAATTTATATTTATTTAGAGTGGTTTGGAATTGTATGTTTATTTGATTTCCCCACATGACGTTGTTCTTGCTTCTTACATGACTTGGTGCAAATTTGATGATGACTTGTTGGATTGCTCATATGATTGCTCACGTGATGATGCCCTATAGCTTGCATGCCTTATTTACTTCATGTGTAATTTGTTTACATGAGTTGTAGGAAGTGAGCAACTTCCTTACTAACACACCCAACACACATACACCATTGCTTATAAATTGTTAGCTTGCTTATTAGGTCAATATGGATTATATGACTGAGGTATGAGAACATGATGATAATTTTGTTAGTTGATATCCATGTCCGTTGACATGTTGTGGACCACCATCCAAACCCTAGGGTTGGCCAAGAAAACGAGGAAAGTTAAGGCGGTCTCGTTGGTAGGACCGCCTTGAGGCTAAACCCATGGATTTGTGCGAGTGCGTGTGGGTGACTATAGTTAGACTACATGAGTTGCTTGCACCCGATGTCGTTCCGACATGCACTTGCTTGGACTCGTGCGGTCTAGCCTACTGTCTGGCCAACCATGATTGTTAACCCTGTTTGCTCACACTTGTATGGAACCTGGGACACCCTATAACCGTTGTAGCCCAACAATAACCCACTCGGAATTGGTCCACAGCCTCGTGAGCTGGGCATGGTGGAATGAGACACTATGTCGGAGCTGTCGGCCTACGCTGGGGTGACGCGCCTCCCCGTAGTGACTGCGAGCGACCCCACATTCAGCACCCCCATGTGCTTGAAGTCGGGGATGGGGGAGACCTGACGGGGTCAAGGATCGCGGGGTCTCGGCCTCACACATTGGGGGGTCTTGGCCTTGCAACTAGTTCAGGGCATTTGATATGTGGGGTGTATCAGATTCCCAAATCTGCTGGATGAATGGACTTAACTAAGAACCTGGTTAACATCATCATTGCATGGCATTAGCTAGGTTGGCGACTCGGCAGTCGAGGTCGCATTGGCGATCGTTAGATGTTGTCGCACGAGGGAGCGTTGTGGTGAGGGCATACATCATATCATCCTGCATCCATGCACATTAACAAGACTAGATAGATGTTTATGATTGATTGCTTTTCATTAAATTCTTATTATAATTGATGCTTATTGCAACTTAAGGTTAATAGCACCCACTGAGTTGATCACTCACTCCCACTCTGGGACGGTGTTTAAATGCAGGTGATACAGACTTCGTGGAGCCTGACGATGCGAGCCTTGAGGAGGAGGACCGGTTCTCTTCTTCCAGCTGATGAACGGGTCTTCATCGGACCTGTAGATGGCACGTTGGATCGCCGCGCCGAGGGCTCAGCTTTATTCTTTTTGACATATTATTCTTTTTATGAATTTGTTGGGCGTCACCTTGTGCGCCCATTTGTATTCTTTTAGGTATGTATATATAAGTATAATTGATTTTCTTCTATTTCAGTAGACTTGTGTGGTTGTGCTTCATGTTTCAGGAAGTTCCAGAATGCGCATTTAGACTGGATTAATCGCATATTAATGAAAACTGGATATAAGTGACCCCGGGAACTCGGGAGTCGAGCGTATGCACGACCCCCGATTTTCAGGGTGTTACAGGCCCCATCATAATGTGTGTCAAACATCAACACCATGAATTTAATGTGTCCCCTTCAGGTTATGAGATATGTAAAAAATCATCCGTATACGAAACTCAGGTGGGCTATGCCATCTAAAACCACGTGAAGACATCCTAAAAAATATAAAAGAACTTGGTGGGGCCCATGTGAGTTTTGGATGCGGCTGAAACTTGGTCTGACCCCTCATCCAAGTGGGACACACATAATGAGTGGGTTGGATATCTGAATCACATTTAGGTTAACCCAATATATGATTATGAAAGGAAACCCCTCTCCACTCTATTTAGGTGATTTACTAATTACCCTGAGTTAACTTTGTGGGGTCTACCATTAATTATTTATTTTATCCACTCTGTCCATCCATGTTAACAGATGATTTAGGATCTAAAGAACAAAAAGGAATCATATCCAAAGCTCAAGTGGACCACACCACAAGAAATAGTGTGATTGAACCTCTACCATTGAAAAATTCTTGGAGGCCATAGAAGTTTTGGATCAAGCCGATGTTTGTGTTTTCTCTTCATTCATATCTTTTTGATATTATGAACAGGTTGGATGACAAATAAACATTATTGTGGGCCCAAGGAAGGTATTAATGGTGGAAATCATTATTTCACATTGTTTAGTGTGGCATGGTCTACTTGAGTTTTGGATTTACCGAAAATTTGGGATCAACCCACACCGTTCATCCATTTTTCGAGATCATTTTAGAGAATTATCCAAAAAATAAATCATATCCAAAGATTAAATGGACCGCACTACAAATAAGGGGAACATATTGGCTACTTCTCCTGACACTAGCCAATGGCTAGTGGTTGGTGCTATGTGGGCCCCACCATGATGTATGTGTTTAATCCACACCTTCCATCCATTTGTAGAGATCATTTTAGGGCAATATCCAAAGAACGAGTTAAATCTAAAGCTCTAGTGGACCCCAGCACACAGAAAACAGTGACGCCCACCATTAAAAACTTCTAAAGGCAATAAAAGTTTTATATGAAGATGATATTTGTGTTTTCTCATATTTCATGTATTTTTAAACTTTTGAACAGGTTGGATTTCAAATAAACATTATGGTGGGCCTTAAGATAGTTTCAACAGTGGAAATCACTATCACCACTTTTGGTGGGCTCAACTCCAGCCTCAAGTCGCCTCATTCTTTGGATCATGACTCAAAAATGATATCTCAAAATGGATGGACTTGTGGATATAACAAATATATCATTGTGGGGCCAACAAAACTTGGTGACGTCACGTCAGTGGCTATGGGAGCTTTTTCGGAACGAAACGGATTGCTACTCCCCGTGCCACCAGTCCGGCCACCGAAGACTAGAGGCCCCACCATGATTTATGTATTTCATCCATTTCATCTATTTTTATAGATCATTTTATGACATGAAAGAAAAATGAGGTATATATCAATCTCAAGCGGACCACGTTACAAAAGCAGTGTTGAATGAGCGTTGAACATTAAAAATGTTTTGTGGGCCATAAAAGTTTTGGATCGGATGCTATTTGTGTTTTCATCTGTGTCTGTAATACCTAATCAACATATTGGATGTCAAATAAACATACATGGGCCTTGAGGATTTTAATGATAGATATCCAATCATTGTTTTTTTGGTGTGGTCCACCTAAGATTTGTATCTCTATAATTTTTATATAAAGCCCTAAAATGATCTAAAAATGGATGAACGGAATGGATGAAACACATACATCATGGTGGGTCCCACAACGAGCCCCACAGGACCGTCCGTGCCTCGGGCGGATTTCTAGCGGAAGCCTTTCGCACGACTTTTGGTGCAAGGATTTTAGGTGGGGCCCGTTGCGATGTTTGTGAGAAATCAAAGCCATCCATCTGTTTTCTGACCTCATTTTAAGCTATTCTACCAAAAATGAGTAGGATCCAAAACTCAAGTGGGCCATAGGAGATGAAACAGTGGGGAATGGAATGCCTACCGTTGAAACCTTCCTAGGCTCTACCTTGTTGTATATATGCCATATGAACCGTTAACAGCATCTAAACCGTTTATAAGGTCATTTTCACTCAGATAAATGAAAAAATGAAAAAAATTATATAGTCAAAAACTTTTATAGACATAAATATTTCAACGGTGGTCACTAAATATCCACTGTTTCCTCTCGTGTGGCCCACTTGAGTTTTTGATCCTCCTAGATTTTGGTCCGACGTCATAAAATGAGCTTAAAAAACGGATAGAGGGGTTAGATTTCACACAAACAACTAAGTAGGACCCACACAGAATTTTGTGCAAAATTGTCTTCCTTGGAAAATCCGCGTCCGTTCGTCTTCGTCAGCGACTCCTCGCTTATCTCTCTCTCTCTCTCTCTCTCTCTCTCTCTCTCTCTCTGTGTCCTTTCTCGCGCATCCTCTTTCTTTCTCTGTCTCTCTCGGCCCTCTCTCTCTCACGCATCCTCTCCCTCCCTCAGTCTCTCTCGCATCCTCTCTCTCTCTCCTCTCAGTGATCGGGAACCCAATTTTCGGCGTGGACTCGTGATCGGGGCTCCAACTCAAACTCCTCTCATTCTCTTCCTCAAAGCTCGAAAGGTAAAAATCCTAACCCTTCATCTAAGCTCCTCTCGTTCTCTTCCTCAAAGCCCGAAAGATATGCAAAGAAAGCAAACCAACTTTACATCAAAATGACTAATTTTTTAACATTATCAAAATGACTAATATGTACATCCTGAACTAGATCTAACTTTCAGTTGGCCCACATCACAGGAAACAGTGGTGATTAACCATTAAAAACTTCTTATGGTCACAAACGTTTTGGATGAAGCTGGTACTTGTGTTTTCCCATCGTCAAAGTTGACCTCATCAACTGATTATTGGGAGGGATCAACAATCGAAAGTAGGTCACAGATGATGATCGGTTCATAAACATTATTTGACCATTCAATGTACTTTATTATATTAGTTTGGGCCATCCATTTTTTTTCTTTAGATTGATTGGATGGTTAGGATCATTAGATCATAGTGACTTTTAAGAGACTCAACAATCAGAGGTGAGATACACATGATGGACGATCGAGATCATTGATTGGACCTTTTGTAGTACAAATAAATGGAAGCGGATTGGATACTGAACGCTTCAGTAGCCAAAACGCTACTAAAGTGATGTGGCAAATCGCCATTGGTTAGATGCAAACCGCATGTTCCTTGGTATAAATGCTACTCCGTCAGATCCGTTAACGGATCTTTCACCCTTTCCGCCATGCACCACTCGACCATGAAATGGGATGGTCATTCTGAGAAAATTCAGTTGGGCCCACTGTGAATTTATATATGTGATTTATCCACACCTTCCATCTGTTTTTCCATCTAATTTTAGGCGTTGAGCCCAAAATTGAAGCTTGTAAAAATCTCAAGTGGACCATACCACAGGAAACTGTGGGAATAACGATTTCCACCGTTGAAACCTTTCCAGCCCCACAGTAATGTTTATTTTCCAGCCCCACATCGTTCAAACCTTTCCAGGCGAGTATATGCAAATATTCCTGGACCTAGAGTCGGGGATCTATACTGCTCATCAAATGGGCCAATCCTCATTGGGCCATAAGTAGAAATCTCCACTTCCAATGTGAACCGTCCATTGACAGCCTTCTAGTAGAGAATGATGGTTGTCCTATCAGGAAGTTCTAGGGAATGGCCCAACCGTTGGTATGAAAACTTGGGGCCAATGGTCTGACAATCCAGACCGTTGGTATGTTGTGTACCACAATGAATGGACCAGTAGGCTCCAAAAATCTTCTAGGTAGGAAGTTTACAGCATTGTAGATCACGCTCCAAGAAAATTTCACACTTTTTTCATTTGAAATGGACCATTGGTGATCTCCTTTTAACCGTGTATCTATAGCCCAACAAATCAAAGGGCTGAGATTATTCTGTTTCCTGCTAATCAGATCTGAAAACCGACGTCTACTTTCCAAAGACGGGAAGTAGCGTATCTTATTGTTATGCTTGTATATTGGTAGAGCGGATTGCATGTGCCCTGGGTAAAGAGATATATCTGTGCATGGGGCTGTGTGGGCCCACAGAGATGTTCATGACAAATCCACTCCGTCCATCTGTTTTTAAAGAACACATCAGCATAGTAAGATAAAAATCTGGCAGATACAAAACTCAGGTGGGCCACCAAAAATGAAACAGTGGGAACAGAAACATCTGCCATTGAAACCTTCTTGTAGCTGACCGTGATTTTTATATGCCATCCAAACCATTCATATGTGTATTACCACCCAGATAAACTGTAGATCCTGATACAAAACTTTTGTCACCTCCAAGCGTTCAATCCGCATTGTTCCATGTGATATGGCCCACATTAGTATCGGAAATGCCTGATTTTTACATTCCTATCCTATTATACCAGATCGGATTGCGTACTGAGTTACTCGATACGCTCTTACCGTACTGAGTAAATTCAGTTAGGCCCACCTTGAATGTATGTGGTCTATGTAGCCCGTCCATCCGTTTTTCCATCTAATTTAAGGGGTTGAGCCCAAAATAGGAGAATATCCAAAGATCAAATGAATCATACCACAGTAAACAGTGGGGATAATAATTTCCACCGTTGAAACCTTTATAGGCCCAACAGTAATGTTTATTTATCATCCAACCTGTTCATAATATCTACACCCTACACAATCCACTTCCCTACTATCCTACTGTGGTCTTTAAAAACTTAAAGGAGGGAGTGGGTTTGTCAGGGATATCTCTGGGCCCCACACAGCCCTCTGCGCCAGTGGGCACATGCATTTCGGTCTTCTATATATATAGCCCTCTGTGCCAGTAGGCACATGCTTTCAAACAGCCCTTTAAGGCACAAGATACATATGTACATGTCAACGTTTGACATACGTGGAATATCCAGCTGCCACAAAAGGTGGACCACACCATGATGATGATAACATGGTAAGAAAATTAGGCTGATCAACTTATGAGGTGGACCACACCAGTACAATGAATAATGCCATTAGCTGTCTAATGTCCATACTGTCGTATCATGCTAAATGAGTGGATGGGCCTAATTTAGGCGTTACATCCTTTTCAGGATTGGATATAGGAGGGCTGGTATTTGGAATGTCAATGCATCCTGATGGGGCTCATCCCATTTTTTTTTCTTGGGGTTGTTAAGTAAATCCATTGCCTTCTGTCAATGTGCATATTGTTCCATTGCCTTCTGTTGCCTAAAATGATCCTTGCAAACCTTAATGAACTTGTATATTACATTTTTTTGTCTTAAATTATTATTGTGATTAGTTAGTTTATAGTTGTGACTTGTAATTGTGATTTGTAAGTTAGATAATTAGTTACCCGTTTGAGGATTTCTATGGGGCCATACATAGATAAAGTGTGTTTTTGGTGGCATAGAAATCGTTCAAATTGTCCCATTTTGGACAGTTCAAGGTTAGATGGATAGTATGCTTTCATATAATCTATTTAAATGTTCATGCCTGATCCGCGGTCTATCTCCTTGTTTCTCTCTGGATCTGTTTCT
Source organism: Magnolia sinica (assembly GCF_029962835.1). Classification (NCBI taxonomy): domain Eukaryota; kingdom Viridiplantae; phylum Streptophyta; class Magnoliopsida; order Magnoliales; family Magnoliaceae; genus Magnolia; species Magnolia sinica. The sequence goes on from NC_080582.1 coordinate 84,257,523, forward strand.
TTCGTTCCATATCCAATGTCAAATATCTTTACATTGCTTTATATATTTGGCATCGGAATGTAACGTAAGTTCAACTTATCTGGAGAGGCATGGGGAGATGCTGCCGGATTTTCGGCGTGGACTAACAAATGGGAATATAAAAGTATTACAATCTATCCAACCTTGGATAGGTAACTAATTTAGGATTTAATTGAGTGAGAGTCTCTGAAAGGTGGGAACCGCTGTTATGACCATAATGGCTCGTGTTTATGTATAAGCTCGAAATTGTTGGAGCAGACCTATGTTTATGTATTAGCCCAAATTCCTAAACTATAACCAAAACCTAAAACGTAAACCCGAACATAAACCTAAACTTAAATATATAACCTATAACTTATAAACCTAAACCTAAACCTATAACCTAAACCTAAACCGATTCTTAAACCTATAACCTAACCTAAACCTATAACCTATAATTTAAACATATTACTTAAACCTTAAACCTATAACCTAAACCTAAACCGATTCCTAAACCTATAATCTAACCTAAACCTATAACCTATAATTTAAACATATAACCTAAACCTAAACCTAAACCTATAACCTATAATTTAAATATATAACCTAAATCTAAACCTATAACCAATAACTTAAACCTAAAACCTATAACTTATAACCTAAACTTAAACATATAACCTATAACCTAAACATAAACCTAAACCTAAACCTATAACATAAACCTAAACCAAAACCTATAACCTAAACTTAAACATATAACCTATAACCTAAACATAAACCTATAACCTAAACCTATAACATTAACCTATAACCTAAATTATAGATCTTGCAATGTTCGACTAGGTCTTGCAAGTTCGACTAGGTCTTGCAATGTTCGACTAGGTCTTGCAAGTGATGGTTTTAATCCATTTGGTAATATGAGTAGCTCGTATAGTATGTGGCCAGTGGTACTTATGCCCTACAATTTTCCTCCTTGGTTGTGTATGAAGGAATCATTTTTCATGATGGCGTTGCTTATTCCTAGACCCAGGTCACCTGGGAATGACATTGATGTGTATTTGCGACCGTTAGTAGATGAGTTAAATGAGTTGTGGAGTCAAGGTGTACAGACGTATGACACATTTGCAGGACAGACATTTCGTTTGCATGCAGCGGTCTTGTGGACAATAAATGACTTTCCCGCGTATGAAAATTTATCTGGGTGGAGCACAAAGGGAAAGTTGGCTTGTCCTACATGTGGTATTGAGACTTGTTCATTATCATTGAAGCATGGTAAGAAAACGTGTTATATGGGTCATCGTCGCTTCCTTCCGAGTGATCATAGTTGGCATAGGAAGACGATGATCTTTGATGACAAACAAGATCATAAGCCACCCCCGAAAGAGCTATCTGGAAAAGATGTGATACAACAACTGAGTAACATTGGAGAAGTTAAATTTGGTAAGGCATTGCACTTGAAGAAAAGGAAACGTACAGTATTGGACTATAACTGGAGGAAGAAGAGCATTTTTTTTGAGTTGCCCTATTGGAATGATCTGAAATTGCGACACAACTTGGATGTCATGCATATTGAGAAGAATATATGTGACAATATTTTCGAAACATTGATGAACATAGAGAAGAAAACAAAAGACAGTTTCAAAGCTCGATTGGATCTACAAGCAATGGGCTTAAGGAAAGAGTTGCACTTGCAACCACATGGAAATTCATATACTATACCAGCAGCTAGCTACACATTGACAAAACTAGAAAAGAAGCATTTATGTGAATGGTTGAGATCGGTGAAGTTTCCCGATGGGTATGCATCAAATATATTTCGGCGCGTAAACATTACGGACTGTAAGGTATTAGGAATGAAAATTCATGATTGTCATGTCTTTCTGCAACGTCTACTACCGGTTACGATTCGTGGATTCTTGAGCAAGGATATCAGTGCGGCATTGATTGAGTTGGGGATATTCTTTAAGGATTTGTGTTCGAAATCATTGAATGTACAGGTTATTAAACGACTGAAGAGGGACATTGTCGTAATCCTTTGCAAACTTGAAAGAATATTTCCACCTGCGTTCTTCGATGTTATGGTACACCTAGCGATTCACTTACCGCACGAGGCGAAGCTTGCCGTCCCAGTACAATATCGTTAGATGTATCCGATCAAAATGTGGTAGAACCTATTAAAAATTTTATTCATTCCATAAACTACATATATCCATATTTTTTAATATATAGTTTTGTGTATAGATACCTTCACACACTAAAACGATTTGTGAGGAATAAGGCACGTCCAAAGGGATCCATTGCAGAGGCATACATTGATAATGAGTGCCTGACATTTTACTCCATGTATCTTCGTGGCATAGAGACTAGATTCAACCGAGAAGATCGGAATGTCGATGAAGGGCAGGAGTATGAACAAGAACTCATATCTGTATTCGCACATAACGTCCGTCCTTTAGGAACCCCGACGTTTCAGGATATGGACCTTGGGGATCTAGAAAAAGCGCGGTGGTATGTGCTGCATAACTGTGAAGAAATAGAGTCATACTTAGAGTAAGTCTTTCCTCGATAATTGTATCTCTGCATACGATGATTTTAATGTTTCTTGCTGATGACGTGCTAATTATGTGTAGTGAACACATCGAGGAGATGAAGTCCCAATATCCAACAAATTATGATCGAATGCATCAAGATCAGTTTCCAGAATGGTTTGCAAAACGTGTAAGATATCACATTGCATCTCACCACACTTAGAATTTTGTTATATTGCATAATATTTAAACCTAAGAAAATCCCTAAATAATTACATTCTGTACGTGATAATAGATGAAGACGTTGTGCACTAGCAACTCTGTGGATGCGTCTGATGCACTTTACTCACTGGCGTGTGGCCCTGATAGATGTATATCTAGATATACAGGTTGTATTGTAAATGGGATTCGATTCCACACTAAAGAACGTGAGAAGTATAGGACTACACAAAATAGTGGGGTGGTTGTGAAGGGAATGCATGAGGAGGTAGAAATTTACTTTTATGGTGTTTTGACAGATATTATTGAGCTGAGTTATTGTATGAGAAAGCGGGTATACTTATTTAAATGTGATTGGTGGGACATTGAAAATAAGAAGTTGGGAATATAGACTGACAACTACTTTACGAGTGTAAATTTATCTCAGAAGTGGTTTAAGGATGACCCATTTATCCTCGCCAGCCAAGCTGAACAAGTATTTTATCTCGCTGACACCAAGTTAGGTGGCTCTTGGCACGTGGTACAGAAAATAAAGCCCAGGAACGTATTTGACGTTCCCGTACCAGAAGTTGAAGATAACGAGGATGGGGGAAATGAAACGTCTAGGGTTGAACAAGCATATCAAGAAGACGTGCCATCTAGGGATATAGGGACTGATTCAAATGTTGATATTGATGTGGTGCAATTGGACAGAGATGATGTGCCACCTGATCATGTTGATGCCTCAATAATACATGACATTGTTAGAGATGATAGCGGTTTTATTGATGACGACGTTGCAGACGATGAAGAGGAAATACTGATCAGCGATAATGATGGTGATGAAGAAATAATCCTAAGCGATAGTGATACAGACGGTGATTATTAAATGTACACATAATTTACATGTCATTTTTCAATTCGAATAATTTATGTATTACATGTATACATGAAAATAACAAGTCATGATTTATTCCTTTAATTGACTTGTTTATAATCCATATTTGCAGTTGAGTCAATTTCTGATCATGTCCTCCTCAAACCAGAGCGTAGCGGAAGCACGCAACATACTTCATCAACTGTTGCGGATGGACTTTTCGGCCCTATCTTCTTTTGGTAGGGCCAAAGAGATACCCAGTCTGGTCGATGAGCGTAGGGAGGAATATATCGACGCTGACTCAGATGACAAATTAAACAATCTCAGAGAAATTTCGGAGCTGACAAAGGATTATAACCGTGGAAAACTTCATATGGAAGATGCAGTTATGTCACTTGCACATCTGAATGGAGTCTCAAGAGACCAAATTTCTCCTATTGTGACTGACATGTTAGCTGTAACAATGTCGAGTACTTCACACAGCTTGACATATAATTCTGCAGCGTACGATAACTTACCAGGGAGTACTTCGGATAGTTTACCTCAGAGTTGTTTCGTATTACAACGAAATATGTATATTTAATATAGAATGACAATGTGTAATGGAATTTCCAAAGGTTATAGATTAATATTTACAATTTTATTATATTTTGGGTGCATTATAGTGTAATGATCTAATCATATTTTAATCATATCTCTACATAACCACAATGCATTCTAATCAACATACTTTATAAAGTTTTAGTAATTCCATTTTTACATATAAAATTTACAAGTTTGTACTCGCCTATGGGTGAGGCACCGGTTGGGAACGTGTTTTCGGATCTGGATCTACCCTTCCACCCGTTGGGGACGTGACATGTTGCCACGACATCGAAAATCTTATAACAAAAGATGTAAGTCTAGAATATTTTCTTTTAAAACTTTTTATACAAAATTACATATTTCTTTTGTGACAAATCGCGACCGGAAGCAGGACGTGGACCCCGCGTGGGATTTTACAGACACGCAGAGGGAGGGTTGAGAGCCCACGTGCCTTGACGTTGGGGACAATGCCAGGTTGTTTACATCGGAGGTCGGTGTCTTATGTCAATCTCTGAGTCTTTTCAGGTAATATTTACATATTTACGATATCTTAAGGTAACAATTAAATTCACAATTAATAATAATATATTATGAATAATGTGTTCAGAAGAGGAGCAAAATAAATTCTGCGAACAGGGGAAAGTTGGAAGTGAACCACATAGCTGGTTCAAAGTCATTTGTACAACTTCGTCGCGACATGGTAAGAAGTTACTGGTTATTATTAAGTTGATATATTTTTCCATGCATTTATATTAGCACTATTGTCATTTTGATTGTGCAGCGAGATTCCGTCACTGGACAGGAGCCCGGACCAGTAGACTTCTACAGAGAGACTCATTGTCGGCAGGCGACGGGATCTTGGGTACATCCTACAGCTAGCGAGAATTAGGTAAAATTTGTTACATTGTAAAATTTAATTGCATTGAATTATAATAATGTTATTTGTTATGAAAACTCATATTTTCATCACAGGCCGCGATGGACGCCATACGCAGTCAGCCCACTCCCGATGGTACTCAGCGGAGTGAGCCAGAGATCCTGAGCGAGGAGCTTGGCACACGTTCTAGATATGTGCGTGGGCTTGGCCATGATGCCAAGCTCATGGCACCCGCTAGAGTTGCATCCAGCTGATTCATCGCTGGCAAGAGCGCCATACGCCGAGCTGATATCGCAGAGAAAGAGGTTCAACATCTACGGGGCGCCGTCGACGAGATCAAAGACCAACTGGCGAGGCAGAGGGAGGAGCATGAGAGGCAGAAGGAGGAGCAGGAGAGGCAAAGGGAGGAGCAAGAGAGGAGGATGGAGGATATGCGGGTGGAGCATGAGCGACGGATGCAGGAAATATTACAGGTTCTCGCTGCACGCTTACCCATCGATGCCCCACCACCTCCGCCTTCATCTTTGTGATTTGTCATATTTTATTTATGATTTATTTTATATACGAATGTTAAACTTATATGTATTTGTGCGTGGATGAATGTAATGTGGATAAGAATATTTGTGTATGTATGGATGTGATTTATGTTTGGATGGATGTAGTTTATGTTTATTTGGAAAAATGGAAATATGAATATAATGAAATATATTGTAACAGGTGTATAACAAGAATTTTTGCAAAAAAAAAAAAAAAAAAAAAAAAGAGACTTTTACCTACGAAAATTTTCGTAGGTAAAAGTTTCATCGACATTTTTACCTACGAATTTTTTCACAGGTAAAAGGTTCATTCACATTTTATTACCTACGAATCATTTCGTAGGTAAAAGTTTCATCAACAGTTTTACCTACATCAAATTTTATAGGTAAAAAGTCCTAGCACAGTTTGTACCTACGAAACCTTTCGTGGGTAAAAGTCTTAACACCGTTTGTACCAACGCAAAATTTTGTAGGTAAAAGTATTAACACAGTTATTAGCTACGAAAACGTTCGTAGGTAAAAGTTTTAAAACAGTTTGTACCTACGAAACATGTCATAGGTAAAAGCTTTAACAAATTTGTAGCTACGAAAACGTTCGTAGGTAAAAGTCTTAACACCGTTTGTACCTACGAATAAATTCGTAGGTAAAAGTTTTAACTAAGTTTATAGCTACAGAAACATTCGTAGGTAAAGGTACAAAACATATCGTAGCTAAAAGTTTTAATAAAGTTTGTAGCTACGAAAATGCTCGTAGGTAAAAGTCCTAACACCGTTTGTACCTATGAAAAAATTGGTAGGTGAAAGTTTTAACAAAGTTTTTAGCTACGAAAATGTTCGTAGGGAAAAGTTTTAACACTTCGTAGGTAAAGTCTTAACAAAGTTTTTAATTTCGTTGGTAAAGGTCTTTAGCCACGGCTTTTTACCAACAAATTTACCGACGAAATATTTCGTAGGTAAAAGTGAAATTTCTTGTCATACTAAGCATGTGTTTGGATGCTTAAGCGATTTGAATAAAAATAACTCAATTCAGTAAAAGTAGAAATGACCATATTAAGTCTAGCTCCACATCATTCATAGTGAGTGACTATCACCCAAATTGGATTTGCTACCAATTTATGTCCAACTTGGAACAAACCGGAATGCAATTGGGGGTTTCGTCACCATTATGAATTAAAATGGAACCAGCTACACTTTTATTATTTCTTCTATATTGAATTAGATTACAAACATTCAGTTCAATTGGGAATCCGAATGTACCCTAGACTATCTCAAAAAATACATCAGAGTCATAGATAATATAGGATTGAGAATGATAAAGTATATCCCATTTCCATCGATAATTGATCAACTACAAGAGCCTGCGATACTACTTGTGATCAAAGGCTTTTTTAGCCATTGGATACATTAAGCAATTATTTTTTCTGCCCCATTTAATGCACCCAATGGCTAGAAAATCCCTGTACCACAAGGAGTGGTGCAGGTGCCTGTAGGTGATCAGTTCTCTTTCCATTTAGAAAAATCAAGATAAGTCTCTTACAACTTCTAGATTTCCTGTGAATGTGGTGCTGAGATAAGCTTGGTCTTCAGGGAAGAACTTAGCCAACCCCAAAACTCCAATTTTGGATTGGAATTTCTCATTGAATATGTTGCTTGCCTGGATATTTCTATTAACGATCCTTAGATGTGAATCCTCATGAAGATACTACAATCTTTGAGCAATGCCTAGAATGATTTGGAACCAGGTCTTCCAGTTCATGAACTGGTTGCTTTTGCCTGTTCCATGGGAAAGTAGTAAAGAAACTAATAAAATGGTGAGCTGATATTCGCACTCCCCTTTTGAGCATATACCCGTTTTTATACTTTTGCCGTTAGATCGGTATGAAAGGCAGATTTTTCTAATACCAAAGTAGTAAAAGGCAGTATGCATCATAAGTGAAAAGTTCAAACCTACTTATCTCAAATAAGTTATCTACTGCTGTGAGTAGAAAAAAGTAACTTATTTGGTGGTATCCAAACAGGCCCTTAATATTTAGAAATCAAGATAAGCTACTTAAGGCATAAGTAGCTTATCTGAAGTAACTTACGATCCAAACGCCCCCTTAGTTTTATTAAATCCAGTTGTTGCAATTCAATCTGATTGAGATCGAAATGAAGCCTAGGTTAACAACAGCATCCACTACTATGCCATTCAAGACTTTAAATGCAATCAAAAGAAATTTACAGAACATATGTACATTCATAGAGCCTATTGTGTAAATGTATAGAGAGTCCATTGCATTGGAAATCTGCAGTGCTACCTATGTCATTTATATTTCTCAAATGCACCGACCAGTAAGTTTCAGGTTTTCAAAATGCGCTGCCCATTACATTGCAAGTATTAGTCCTAAGTCATAGAGTTTCTCATTCTAGGACTGATCATTTTCTGCTGATCGAGTGCCTTTAATCTGGTGTACAGAGATGTCCTTTTTTGGTTCGACCTATGTGTGGTTGGTTCGACTGGAAATTAGGTGAAATCTTGGATTGCACGCTATCCACTTTTAGACATTTTCGGTTCAACCAGAGCCTATGTCGGTTCAACCAAAAACTCCCAAATTATAGACCCTTTGCTCGCTGTGATGTTTTGTGCAATTTTGGCGCAACACTCATCAGTCAGTTTTGTCCGATCTGACCGAAGGTTATATCTGGTCTGACCGATCAGAATGTGTTAGTGCAGGTTTTGTTTCCTAATTTTGTATGGGGCTATATAAGTAGCCTTGTAATTACGATTAGGGTTAGAGCAAAATGTGAAATCAAGGATTTGTAAGGAGAAAAGCTAGGGTTTCTCATTTGTAAGTTGTTTATCTCTTGTAACCTTTGAATATAGTGGATTGATTGTCGCTTAGTGTTGTGGTTTTTTTTTTTTTTAATTTTATTTTTCTGCAAGGTTTTTCCACATAAAAATTTCTATATTCTCTATGTTTGCTCGAATTTCTCTTTATTACTCGTTCGATTCGTATCTAAGGTTGCTTCCGTGCCTAAGGTGTGGCATCTCCGCACAACATTTTCAGTCAGATTTCTAGCATCCTACACTGTCAAAATGCAACATGCGAATGAATGAAGTCTCGCACTCAAACCAACTCCAGAAACTGCAAATATTGAAAACCAACCTAATTCTACATGCCGGCTTCCATTGAAACACTAAATATTTTCTAAAGAGAGAGATACCCACACTCAAATCACCAGGGTTGGTAGTGATGGAGGCTGGTCAGTTGGGATTCTAGCCCTAGCCTGCCAAGGGCCATGATTGGGCCATTTCCGGTCATATGCGTCATGATTGGGCCAGAATCTTGGCCCACCAAAGTGTGTGTGTGTGTGTGTGTGTGTGTATTTCAACATCTGTCGAAGTTTCACTGAAAAATTTCATCATTTTTCCAATGTTTCCCAGCATTTTCGAAAATCGTCGATCCATATCCCCGGGCAACAAAACTTGAAGTGATATCGATATTTCGAGCACTAATTTTAATCAAGAATAAGATTTGCAAAATGAGTTCCACAGCATTAAGACCTAAGAACTCAACACCTATCATGTTCAAGGGCTTCAAAGCGATCGATAACCACCTGAAGAAAGAAAATTAAGAATGATCTTGGAAATGTGGATATTTACTACAGGGCCCGCATTGAACCAGGAAGATGAGCTCTTTTTTTTTGTTAGCTTGTTAGTACACCCACAGTCAGTTGACACTTCACTGTTAGCCACCCCCGCTAGGGAATCGATACCAACCAGGAAGATGAGCTTGATCACAGTCATAGCAAATGTCTCGACTCCAAGCAAAGCGGTCATTGTATTGGAAGATGTGCATTGCACATTCAATCTTTTAGATCGGAGTAAGGGGATGAAGAGAAAGAGGTTTTGAGTTGGAGGCCGCGAGAAGCATACCCCAAGATAGCAAACAAAGTGTGGTTATGCTGTCCAATATGCTAAATTTCACCAACGGTTTGTGGTCGTTGTGCCGCCAAGAGAGGCTAATGTTATTCACGACCAATCAATCACAAGGAGAACATCAATACAGCATTGCTTAGGCCAAGCAGATGGATAAAAAGACCAATCCATCATATTGCGAGTTTATGGTGTTTAAGCAACAGGTGAAGAACTATATATCTTTTCTATATCTTTATTCTCCATCAATATAACTAGACTTCATGGTTTTCGGCCAAAAAATAGTAAGTGTCCAATTCTGACTAACCACTTTATTCTCCTAACTTTTCTAAGTCATTTTCACGTTAGGCATGACTCCTACAAGTGAACGGATCAAAAGTTATAATCGAACTAAAACTTAATATTTATAGTAAAGATGAAAATAAAAGGGACTTTTGACTGCCGATCTGATGAAATCACGCAAATCTGGCATGGTGATGTAGAGCGGGTCGCGGACAGTTTCATGGCCAAGATGGATCAGAAAAGGCCGGGTCGACGACAGAAGTGATCCAGACCATCGGACCTTAGATCGGGCGTATCTTGCAATCCGGAATGAATTATCTGACGTAAAACATATGATTTTGGGGTAGAACGAGCTACTTTAGCCAACCAACCCCTCTACGCCGAGTTATGCAGCCCGGAATTGCAAAAAACCCCTTGATCGATGGTCGTTTCCTTGTTTTAATTTCGTTTTTACTATAAATAGTAAGTTTTAGTTTGATTATAACTCTTCATCCGTTCGGCTTTAGGAGTTGCGCCCAACGTGAAAAGAGCTTAGAATAATTAAGAGAACGGTTTGGTGAAGCCAAATAGGACACTTACTATTTTTGGCCGAAAACCTTGCGCACTAGTAGACATCACGACCGTCTATAAATATTAAGTTTACTATTTATAGTAAGTCGTGGATTCTAGGAGTTTGAGTTGTAGTTTGATTCTAATTTCTTTCACATTGCTTGGTACCCTTATTTAAAGGGTTATGAACTCGTTTTTAATTATTCATCAATCAATTTCGAATTTATTAGAATTTATTTCTATTTTCTGCTTTCTTTCCTCGTGGATTCGAGAAGTCTCTATGAGGAGTCCAGAGAAGTTCCGTGGATTCAGAATAGTTATCCTCTTGAGGAAGATGGTGCTTGACCTCACATCATCCCCTGCGTTAGTTTAGTATCAAAGCGAGGTTTCTCCTCGGATTGATGGCTTCTAACGACGGGTCGAGCAACAATCCCATAGGCGGTGCTCCAGGGAATTCACCTTTAACTGTGGCAGCTTTCGAAGTAGCGCAACGAGAGAATCAGCAAGCCATGCAAGGGATGCAGGCTTCCATCGACCGCATGGCGGATCTCTTGGCGAAAAATCTAAGGCAACTCCGTGTTCCTGGTGGCAATCCTCCACCCCCAATTAATCGCCCTGATCGCAGGATAGTACCGGCAGTACATCCAAGGGTCATTCTTGAGAAAGTGGGCTCCAGTGAGAAGGAAATTGACGACATAATCTTCTAACACCCCAGACATGGCGGCAATCGAGTAGATGGAATGGGTCGAGAATTCAAGATGAGGGTTGATATTCCTAGCTTCAATGGCCAACTACACATTGTGGATTTTCTCGATTGACTTTCTGAAGTTGAACGATGTTTCGACTATATGGACATCCCTGAAACAAAGAAGGTCAAGCTTGTGGCCTACAAGTTAAAAGGATGAGCTTCAGCTTGGTGGGAACAACTGCAACTCCCGCGAACCAGGCAGACGAAAGCACCAATCCGCACCTGGCAGCGGATGAAGCAGTTGCTATGTGCTCGATTCCTTCCTAGCGATTACGATCAGGTATTATTCCAACAATACCAAAATTGTCAACAGGGTAGTCGGTCGGTGAGAGAATACGCAGAAGAATTTTACCGCCTGGTGGCGCGTAACGATTTGGTCGAGACTGAATCGCAGCAAGTCGCCCGATTCAACGGTGGATTGCGTATGGCTATCCAGGATCGAGTCCAAATGCAGTCCGTCTGGACGATGAATGATGCGATCAAGTTGGCTACTAGGGCAAAAGCGCAACTTAAACGTCCTAACACACGGACCTATCCTACTGCAAGGATCCCTTTGGCAGGTTTGCCCCAAGGAACTACACAGCCTAAGGGGAAGGAGCCTGTAAGAGCATGCACTCAACCTACTACGTTTGAGAACCGAGATCAGGGAAGCGGGCAAGCTAGACCCCAAAGGAGCGTATCGACTGCTGCTGGTCCAAGTAGAATCCCGAACCTCTATACTCGGCCAAGGCCCGATAACTGCTATCGTTGTGGCCAACCGGGCCACCTATCAAATACTTGTCCCCAGCGAAAAGTGGCAAACCTCGCCATCAATGATGGTAGTACTGATAACGCTTATGAAGATCCAGATATTAAAGAATAAGAGCATACTACCGAGGATGAGGCATATGATTCAGGTTAGATTCAGCAAGATCACGGCAAGTCACTCGTCGTGAGGCGACTATTATATGCGCCAAGAAAAGAAGTGCATCCACAGCGGCATAACATCTTCCGCACTAGGTGTACGGTGAATTGAAAGGTTTATGACGTGATCATTAACAGTGGGAGCAGCGAGAACATCGTCTCCAAGATTATAGTGGAAAAATTACAATTGAAAACGGAGCATCATCCTTCTCCATATACAATCGGTTATATCAAGAAGGTCAGCGAAACAAAGGTAACTGAACGGTGCACCATATCCTTTTCAATTGGCGAACATTATAAGGATGAAGTAGCATGCAATGTGGTTAACATGGAAGCATGTCACATACTACTCGGTCGGCCCTGGCAATCTGACTGTGACGCCACTCATAAAGGGCGAGATAATATATATATATCTTCATCAAGGACGGCTGGAAGACCATATTGGCCCCTATGGATATAGAGGGAGCACCTGAAACTTCTAAAGTAGAGGGTCATTTTCTCTTAACTATATGGGACTTCGTGGAAAAATCAAAGGAAACAAGATAGACTTATGCATTAATTGTAAAAGGGGAAGAACTCGAGCTTACCAACATCCCTGAAAGACTAAGGCCCCTGCTACATGAATTCAAAGAAATCTGACCCAATGACCTTCCCGATGGGTTACCCCCCATGCGGGATATCCAACCCCATATCGACTTTGTCCCTGGGTCCAGTTTACCTAATCGTCCTCATTATCAAATGAGTCCGAATGAGTGTGAGATTCTACAGGGGCAAGTAGAGGTGTTGATCCATAAGGGTCTTATTCGAGAGAGCATGAATCCATTTGTTGTACCAGCTCTATTAACTCCAAAGAAAGATGAGAGTTGGCGCATGTGTATTAATAGCCAAGCCATCAACAAAATCACCATAAAATACAGGTTTTCTATATCATGGTTGGACGATATGCTAGAGATGCTAAAGGGTGCAAAAATATTCTCTAAATTGGACCTAAGGAGCGGCTACAATCAGATTCGAATAGGGTCGGGTGATGAGTGGAAAACGGCCTTTAAGACCAATGAAGGATTATACGAATGGATGGTCATGCCCTTCGGTCTTTCGAATGCGCCTAGCACATTTATGAGATTGATGAACCAAGTTCTGAAACCTTTCATTGGGCAGTTTGTTGTGGTTTACTTCGATGATATTTTGATATACAGTCAAGACAAAACCACCCATATGGAACACCTCAAGAAGGTCCTTCAAGTGCTCACTAAAAATAAGTTGTACCTCAATTTAAAAAAGTGCAGCTTCATGACTGATAACCTATTGTTCCTAGGTTTTGTCGTCACATCCACGGGCATTCGGGTGGATGAGGAAAAGGTGAAGGCAATCAGAGAATGGCCGGTTCCTACAAATATTCATGAAGTGCAAAGTTTTCATAGACTAGCGACATTCTATCTTCGGTTCGTGAAAAATTTTAATACTATTGTGTCACCAATCACAGATTGCATGAAGAAAGGGCAGTTTCAGTGGACTGACGAAGCCGACAAGAGCTTTGCTGAAATCAAGCGCAGATTATCCACGACCCCGGTTCTTGTACTTTCCAACTTCGACAAACTTTTTGAAGTTGAATGTGATGCCTCATATGTCGGAATTGGGGGAGTTTTGTCTCAAGAAGTTAGGCCGGTAGCCTTCTACTGCGAGAAACTTAGCGATGCACGTAAGAAGTGGTCTACATATGAGATCGAGTTATACGTGGTGGTCAAGGCACTGCAGCACTGGCGACATTATTTGATTCAAAGGGAATTCATACTTTACACGGACCATCAAGCTCTCAAATTCATTAATAGTCAAGCTAACATTAACCATGTGCATGCTAGAAGGATCTCATTTTTACAGGAATTCACGTTCATACTAAAACATAAGTCAGGGCAACAGAATAAAGTAGCTGATGCACTGAGTCCTCGTGCAACTTTGTTAGTCACTATGAGTAATAAGGTTGTCGGGTTCGAGCGCCTCAAAGACATATATGCCGATGACGACGACTTCAAGGACGCATAGGTTAGATGCCAAGAAGGTCACCCCAGTGACTTACATATGTAAGACGGGTTCCTTTTCAAGGAAAATTGATTGTGCATCCCAAACAGTTCGCTAAGGGAACAGATAATCCAAGAGCTACATGGAGGTGGCCTCAGTGGACACCTTGGGCGACGCAAGCTCTTGTGGAAGAACGATATTACTGGTCGCAATTAGTACGTGACATGGGAAAGGCAGTCCAACGTTGTTATATTTGTTAGACCTCTAAGGGGCAATCTCATTATACGGGCCTTTACACTCCGTTACCCATGCCTGATGGCTCTTGGAAGGATTTATCTATGGACTTCGTGCCTGGTCTCTCACGAACACAACGCGGCATGGTTTCGGTGTTCGTGGTAGTAGATCGTTTCTCCAAGATGGCGCACTTTATTCCATGCAAGAAGACTCTCGATGCAACATACGTGGCAAATCTATTCTTCAGAGAAATTGTGCCGCTACACAGGGTTCCCAAGACTATTACTTCTGATCGTGACACCAAGTTTATAAGCCACTTTTGGCGAACTTTGTAGACTCGATTCGATACATGACTTCAGTTCAGCAACGCCTATCACCCACAGACTGACGGTCAAACTGAGGTTGTGAATCGCACGTTGGGAAACCTCCTTTGATGTATTTCAGGAGAAAAACCGAAGCAGTGGGATTTGGCCTTGTCTCAAGCGGAGTTTGCATTTAACAACATGGTGAACCGCTCGACAGGAAAATCCCCATTCAGGTTATTTATGGACGAGTACCTCGTCACACATTAGACTTGGTCCCTCTGCCCAAGCTCCCAAGCATGAGCATTGCAGTGGAACATATGGCTGACAAGATAATGGGCATTCATGCGGAGGTACAAATCAACTTACATGCCTCGCACGAAAAATACAAGGAGCAAGCGGACAAGCATCGGCGACAAAAAGTGTTCGAGGTGGGCGACCAAGTAATGGTCCATCTGCGCAAAGAACGATTTTCGACGGGAACGTACAACAAGTTGAAGAATAAAAAGATTGGACCGGTACCAATCATCCGAAAGATCAATGACAACGCTTATGTTGTTGATCTTCCAGAGGACATGGCAATCTCACGAACTTTCAACGTCGCGGACCTGATCGAGTATCATGAACCAGCGCAGGATGAGAACTCGAGGACAAGTTCTTTTGAAGTGGAGGGGACTGATGTAGAGCGGGTCGCGGACAGTTTCATGGCCAAGATGGATCAGAAAAGGCCCGATCGACGACAGAAGTGATCTGGACCATCGGACCTTAGATCGGGTGTATCTTGCAATCCTTAATGAGTTATCTAACGTAAAATATATGATTTTGGGGTAGAACGAGCTACTTTAGCCAACCAACCCAACTACGTTGGGTTGCGCAGCCCAGAATTGTGAAAAACCCCTTGATCGATGGTCGTTTCCCTATTTTAATTTCGTTTTTACTATAAATAGTAAGTTTTAGTTTGATTATAACTCTTCATCCGTTTGGCTTTAGGAGTTGCGCCCAACGTGAAAAGAGCTTAGAATAATTAGGAGAACGGTTTGGTGAAGCCAAATAGGACACTTACTATTTTTGGCTGAAAACCTTGCGCACTAGTAGACATCACGACCGTCTATAAATAGTAAGTTTACTATTTATAGTAAGTCACGGATTCTAGGAGTTTGAGTTGTAGTTTGATTCTAATTTCTTTTCCATTGCTTGGTACCCTTATTTAAAGGGTTGTGAACTCGTTTTTAATTATTCATCAATCAATTTCGAATTTATTAGAATTTATTTCTATTTTCTTCTTTCTTTCCTCGTGGATTCGAGAAGTCTCTGTGAGGAGTCCAGAGAAGTTCCGTGGATTCGGAATAGTTATCCTCTTGAGGAAGACGGTGCTCGACTTCACGTCCTCCCTTGCGTCATTTTGGTATTAAAGCGAGGTTTGTCCTCGGATTGATGGCTTCTAACGATGGGTCGGGCAACAATCCCATGGGCGGTGCTCAAGGGAATTTACCTTTAACGACCGCAACTTTCGAAATAGCGTAACGAGAGAATCAGTAAGCCATGCAAGGGCTGCAGGCTTCCATCGACCGCATAGCGGATCTCTTGTCGGAAAACCTAAGGCAACTCCATGTTCTTGGTGGCAATCCTCCACCCCCAATTAATCTCCCTGATCGTAGGATAGTACTGGCAGTACATTCAAGGGTCATTCCTGAGGAAGGGGGCTCCAGTGAGGAGAAAATTAACTACATAATCTTCCAACACCCCAGACATGGCAACGATCGAGTAGATCGAACGGATTGAGAATTCAAAATGAGGGTTGATATTCCTAGCTTCAATAGCCAACTACACATTGAGGATTTCCTCGATTGGCTTTCTGAAGTTGAACGATTTTTCGACTATATGGATATCCCTGAAACAAAGAAGGTCAAGTTTGTGGCCTACAAGTTGAAAGGAGGAGCTTCAGCTTGGTGGAAACAACTGCAACTCGCGCAAACCAGGCAAACGAAAGCACCAATCCGCACCTGGCAGCGGATGAAGCAGTTACTACGTGCCCGATTCCTCCCTAACGATTACGATCAGGTATTATTCCAACAATACCAAAATTGTCGATAAGGTAGTCGGTCGGTGAGAGAATACGCAGAAGAATTTTACCGCCTGGCGGCGTATAACGATTTGGTCGAGACTGAATCGCAGCAAGTCGCCCGATTCAACGGTGGATTGCGTATGGCTATCTAGGATCGGGTCCAGATGCAGTCCATCTGGACGATGAATGATGCGATCAAGTTGGCTACTCGGGCAGAAGCGCAACTTGAACGTCCTAACACACAGGCTTATCCTGCTGCAAGGATCCCTTTGGCAGGTCTGCCCCAGGGAACTACACAGCCTAAGGGGAAGGAGCCTATAGGAGCACGCACTCAACCTCCTACGTTTGAGAACCGAGATCAGGGAAGCGAGTAAGCTAGACCCCAAAGGGGCGTATCGACTGCTGCTGGTCCAAGTAGAATCCCGAACCCCTATACTCGGTCAAGGCCCGATAACTACTATCGTTGTGACCAACCGGGCCACCTATCAAATACTTGTCCCTAGCAAAAAGTGGCAAACCTCACCATCAATGATGGTAGTGCTGATAACGCTTATGAAGATCCAGATATTGAAGAACAGGAGCATACGACCGAGGACGAGGCAGATGATTCAGGTTGGATTCAGCAAGATCACGGCGAGTCGCTCGTCGTGAGGCGATTATTATATGCGCCAAGAAAATAAGTGCATCCACGGCAGCATAACATCTTCCGCACTAGGTGTACGGTGAATCGAAAGGTTTGTGACGTGATCATTGACAATGGGAGCAGCGAGAACATCGTCTCCAGGGTTATGGTGGAAAAATTGCAATTGAAAACGGAGCGTCATCCTTCTCCATATACAATCGGTTGGATCAAGAAGGTCAGCGAAACAAAGGTAACTGAACGGTGTACCATATCCTTTTCTATTGGCAAACATTATAAGGATGAAGTAGTATACAATGTGGTTGACATGGAAGCATGTCACATACTCGGTCGGCCCTAGCAATCTGACCGTGACGCCACTCATAAAGGGCGAGATAATATATATATCTTCCTCAAGGATGGCCGGAAGACCATATTGGCCCCTATGGATCTAGAGGGACCACCTGAAACTTCTAAAGTAGTGGGTCATTTTCTCTTAACCATACGGGACTTCGTGGAAGAATCAAAGGAAACAGGACAGACTTATGCATTAATTGTAAAAGGGGAAGAACTCGAGCCTACCAACATCCCTGAAAGACTAAGGCCCCTGCTACATGAATTCAAAGAAATCTGGCCCGATGACCTTTCCGATGGGTTACCCCCCATGCGAGATATCCAACACCATATCAACTTTGTCCATGGGTCCAGTTTACATAATCGTCCCTATTATCGAATGAGTCCGAATGAGTACGAGATTCTACAGAGACAAGTAGAGGAGTTGATCCATAAGGGTCTTATTCGAGAGAGCATGAGTCCATGTGCTGTACCAACTCTATTAACTCCAAAGAAAGATGGGAGTTGGCGCATGTGTGTCGACAGCCGAGCCATTAACAAAATCACCATAAAATACAAGTTTCCTATACCACGATTGGACGAAATGCTGAACATGCTAGAGGGTGCAAAAATATTCTCTAAATTAGACCTAAGGAGCGGCTACCATCAAATTCGAATACGGTCGGGTGATGAGTGGAAAACGGCCTTTAAGACTAAGGAAGGATTATACGAATGGATGGTCATACCCTTCGGTCTTTTCAATGTGCCTAGCACATTTATGAGATTGATGAACCAAGTTCTGAAACCTTTTATTGGGCGGTTTGTTGTGGTTTACTTCGATGATATTTTGATATACAATCAAGACGAAACCACCCATATGGAACACCTTAAGAAGGTCCTTCAAGTGCTCACTAAAAATAAGTTGTACCTCAATTTAAAAAAGTGCAGCTTCATGACTGATAGCGTATTGTTCCTGGGTTTTGTCGTCACATCCACGGGCATTCAGATGGATGAGGAAAAGATGAAGGCAATCAGAGAATGGCCAGTTCCTACAAATATTTACGAAGTGCAAAGTTTTCATGAGCTGGCTACATTCTATCGTCGGTTCGTGAAAATTTTCAGTACCATTGTGTCACCAATCACAGATTGCATGAAGAAAGGGCATTTTCAGTGGACTGACGAAGCCGACAAGAGCTTTGCCGAAATCAAGCGCAGATTATCCACGACCCCGGTTCTTGTACTTCCCAACTTGGACAAACTTTTTAAAGTCGAATGTGATGACTCATATGTCGGAATTTGGGGAGTTTTGTTTCAAGAAAGTGGGCCAGTAGCCTTCTACAGTGAGAAACTTAGCGATGCACGTAAGAAGTGGTCTACATATGAGATCGAGTTATACGCGGTCGTCCAAGCACTGCGGCACTGGCGACATTATTTGATTCAAAGGGAATTCATACTTTACACGGACCATCAAGCTCTCAAATTTATTAATAGTCAAGCTAACATTAACCGTGTGCATGCTAGATGGATCTCTTTTTTGCAGGAATTCACGTTTGTACTAAAACATAAGTCAGGGCAACAGAACAAAGTACCTGATGCACTGAGTCGTCGTACAACTTTGTTAGTCACTATGAGTAATGAGGTTGTCGGGTTCGAGCGTCTCAAAGACATATATGCCGATGACGACGACTTCAAGGACGCATGGGTTAGATGCCAAGAAGGTCACCCTGGCAACTTACATATGCAAGACGAGTTCCTTTTCAAGGAAAATCGACTGTACATCCCAAACAGTTCGCTAAGGGAACAGATAATCCAAAAGCTACATGGAGATGGCCTCAGTGGGGCGAGACAAGACGCGAGCTCTTGTGGAAGAACGATATTACTGGCCGCAATTGGTACGTGATGTAGGAAAGGCAGTCCAACATTTTTATATTTGTCAGACCTCTAAGGGGCAATCTCATAATATGGGCCTTTACACTCCGTTACCCGTGCCTGACGGCCCTTGGGAGGATTTATCTATGGACTTCGTGCTTGGTCTCTCATGAACACAACGCGGCATGGATTCGGTGTTCGTGGTAGTAGATCATTTCTCCAAGATGGCGCACTTTATTCCATGTAAGAAGACTCTCGATGCAACACACGTGACGAATCTATTCTTCAGAGAAATTGTGCAGCTACACGGGGTTCCCAAGACTATTACTTCTGACCGTGACACGAAGTTCATAAGCCACTTTTGGCGAACTTTGTAGACTCGATTCGATACATGACTTCAGTTCAGCAACGCCTATCACCCATAGACTGACGGTCAAACTGAGGTTGTGAATCGCACATTGGGAAACCTCCTTTGATGTATTTCTGGAGAAAAACCGAAGCAGTGGGATTTGACCTTGTCTCAAGCGGAGTTTGCATTTAACAACATGGTGAACCGCTCGACAGGAAAATCCCCGTTCCAGGTTATTTATGGACGAGTACCTCGTCACACACTAGACTTGGTCCCTCTGCCCAAGCTCCCAGGCATGAGCATTGCAACGGAACATATGCCTGACAAGATCATGGGCATTCATGTGAAGGTACAAATTAAGCTACATGCCTCGAACGAAAAATATAAGGAGCAAGCGGACAAGCATCGGCGACAAAAAGTGTTCGAAGTGGGTGACCAAGTAATGGTCCATCTGCGCAAAGAACGATTTCCGAGCGGAACATACAACAAGTTGAAGAATAAAAAGATTGGACCGATACCAATCATCCGAAAGATCAATGATAACGCTTATGTTGTTGATCTTCCAGATGACATGGCAATCTCACGGACTTTCAATGTCGCGGACCTGACCGAGTATCATGAACCAGCGCAAGATGAGAACTGGAGGACGAGTTCTTTTGAAGTGGAGGGGACTGATGTAGAGCGGGTCGCAGACAGTTTCATGGCCAAGATGGATCAGAAACGGCCCGGTCAATGACAGAAGCGATCCGCACCATCGGACCTTAGATCGGGCGTATCTTGCAATCCGGAATGAGTTATCTGACGTAAAATATATGATTTTGGGGTAGAACGAGCTACTTTAGCCAACCAACCCTGCTATGCTAGGTTGCGCAGCCCGAAATTGCGAAAAACCCCTTGATCGATGGTCGTTTCCCTGTTTTAATTTCGTTTTTACTATAAATAGTAAGTTTTAGTTTGATTATAACTCTTCATTCGTCGAGCTTTAGGAGTTGCGCCCAACGTGAAAAGAGCTTAGAATAATTAGGAGAACAGTTTGGTGAAGCCAAATAGGACACTTACTATTTTTGGCCGAAAACCTTGTGCAGTAGTAGACATCACGACCGTCTATAAATAGTAAGTTTACTATTTATAGTAAGTCGCGGATTCTAGGAGTTTGAGTTGTAGTTTGATTCTAATTTCTTTCCCATTGCTTGGTACCCTTATTTAAAGGGTTGTGAACTCATTTTTAATTATTCATCAATCAATTTCGAATTTAATAGAATTTATTTCTATTTTCTGCTTTCTTTCCTCATGGATTCGAGAAGTCTCTATGAGGAGTCCAGAGAAGTTCCGTGGATTCGGAATAGTTATCCTCTTGAGGAAGACAGTGCTCGACCTCACGTCCTCCCCTGCGTCACATGGGCAAACCCCCCCCCCCCCCCCCTGTCATTTCTCATTTTTTTCACTCTTTCAGCAAAAGCATAGAAACAGAGATATGATTTTCGTTCTCTTCCTGATGCAGATTTTACTCAGGCTTTCTTGAATAGCATTCTTGTCTATCATCATTACAAGAAAATCAAGTTGGAGAATTGAACATATGATGTCATTTTCTACAAAGTAATTTGAACAGACATTCCTCTCACATATGCCAATGAGCTCTCAAAGTATAATAAAAGAAGAGGCCGGAACCAATACAAAGCTTTGTACACTAAGCTTTAGCACACAACCATGCATCTAAGTGTGTTTGAGTGCATTTACATACAGTTTAGAAGTGCACTTAAGGGCTGTTTGGGGTGAAGGATTTGTGAAATTCTTGGATTTCAAATCTCCCATGTTTGTTCCCGTCAGGGATTTGTCAACTCCACAGATTTCCCAAAACCAAACCCCCATAAATCCAAGGATTAGGGGAAAATTCAAATCTAAGACTTTACAAATCCACAAAATGAGAGAATTGCATAAAGCAATAAATGTTTTTCCATGTAAATAAATACTTCCAAATCCCTTTGTTTGTAGCTTGGTCCCAAACAGTGGACTATGGGATTTTTGCCAAATCCAAATCCAATGCAATTCATGAATTTCACAGGTACATGGATTTATCAAATCATTAGTTTCATTTCCCTGATCCCAAACAGGGCCTAAGTTCAGTTAAGGCGATGTACTTAGATACACACATTCAAAGCTTTGTATTGGATCCGGTCTCATTAAAGAAAATTTTATGAAAATACCCATAATAGCACCTGTCAAAATGTACTAGATATTACCATATAATACATTAATACGCCACTAAACTAGAGGCGATCATTCTAACATCCTCTCTTTAACTGGACCTTTTCTTTGAATCATAGTACATCTCTCCTACTTCGACAGACGTTGGGCGAATCACTTCAACATCCTCCTTTAATCAGACTCTCAGAAAAATGCAGTATCTTTCATCTTCTTCCCATCCTATAATCTCTTTAATTCAGTAATATTTTACTCAAGTCATCATAGCTTTTACGGCCTTGGTTTCTGCGGCTTTAGGAATGTATTTCTATGATGATGATGTCGAAGTTGACTTTTCGGGTTGAGGGAAGGAGGGAGAATCGCTTGGTAGAGGGGAAGGGAAACCTCCGGATATAATCTCCCAAGAAAGATGTTCATCCTTGCAACGCCTCTGGTCTAGAAATGCTGGTTTCATAGGTGTTGCTACCATTTCCACCTTGCATGTTAGCAAGGCCACGATTTCTGACATTGGCGGCCTTAGGCTTGGATACGGCTGTAGGCACAACAAAGATACATTAATTGCTTGTAAGATGTCTTTTTCCACAAACCCATCTTGTTGAAGATTCGGGTCCACCAGATCAATGACCCTTGATCTTTCATAAAGCTTCCATGCCTACAAACATGAACAGAAAATGTGCTATTTATTAATTCACTTCTTTGGTCAATGGAACAAGAAAAGAACAGGACGAGAAAGCTTGAAAGCATACATATTCAGGAAGATACTGCATTTCTGATGGCAAAGTATGATCCGTGTTTTTCCTGCAACTAACAATCTCGAGCACCAGAACGCCAAAGCTGTATATGTCTGCCTTCTCAGACAGCTCTCCTCGAATGGCATACTCGGGAGCTGTATAACCTCTGAAAGGAGAATAAAAAATCATACTGAAATCGTTATATGCTGTGATGATAAATGATTCAGGTATAATGGAGTCTTCCAAATTATACAATCACTAGAATAAGCAGATGAGAAATGAGTGATACAGGCTCATTCACGCAAGTAATTCGTTATTGACTCGCTCAGCCTGTGTTTGAATGTTCAAACGAATTGAATTACAATAACTCAATTCAATAAAGTAGAAATGACCACATTAGTCTAGCCCTGCATCATTCATAGTGAGGGACTATCACCCAAATTGGAATTACTATTGTTTTATATCCATTTAGAACAAACCGGATTGCAATTGGGGGTTTTGCCATCATTATGAATTAAAATGAAACCCTCTAAACTTTTATTGTTTCTTCTAATACTGAATTAGATTACAAAAATTCAGTTCAATTCAGAATCCAAATGTACCTTAGACTATCTTAAAAAACACATCAGAGCCATATATAATATAAGATTGAGAATGATAGAGCAGTCCCATTCCTGTCGAGAACTGATCACCTACAGGAGCCTGCACTACTACTTGTGGTAAAAGGATTTTTAAGCCATTGGATGCATTAAGGAATTATTTTTTTCTGCCCCATTTACTGCATCCAATGGCTAATTTTGCAGGTGCCTGTAGGTGATCAGTTCTCTTTCAATTTAGGGGGCGTTTGGATCGTAAGTTACTTAAGATAAGCTACTTATGCCTCAAGTAGCTTATCTTGATTTCTACTTATTAAACTGAAGTGATTAAGTAACTTTAAATAAAAAGGTTACTTATAATTGATCATAAACCAAACTTACTTATCTCAAATAAGTTACTTATCTACTGTTTAAGTAGAAAAAGTAACTTATTTAGTGGTATCCAAACGGGCCCTTAGAAAAAAGGTAAGTCTCTAACAACTTACAGAGTTCCTGCGAATGTGGTGCTGAGATAAGCTTGGTCTTCAGGGAAGAACCTAGCCAACCCGAAATCTCCAATTTTCGGTTGGAATTTCTCATCAAGGAGTATGTTGCTTGCCTTGATGTCTCTATGAACAATCCTTAGATGTGAATCCTCGTGAAGATACTGCAATCCTCGAGCAATGCCTAGAATAATTTGGAACCGACTCTTCCAGTTCAAGAACTGGGTGCTTTTGCCTGTTCCATGGAAAGTAGTAAAGAAAATAATCAAATGTGAGCTGATATTTACACCCTACCCTTTTGAGCATACATCCCTTTTTTCTACTTTTGGTGTTAGATCAGTACAAAAGGCAGACTTCTCTAATACCAAAGTAGTAAAAGGCAGTATGCATCAAAAGTGGGGCTGTAAATAGTTGCTGGGTTCCCTATGCAATGCATGATTTTCATGTCTCCTTACCAAGGGCGTGTTTGGTTGCACCAAATTTTATGAAATATCATGAAGTTCTGCGGCAAGTGAGACCAATTTATCATGGTATTTGGTTCAACCAAACACACCCTAAGAAGTTCGAAACAGGGAACTGTTTAAAAAAGAAAGGGGGAAAACTGAAAACTTGGAGCGGAAAGATTTTTTTTTTTTTTTTTTTCTCAAAGGTGAGAAACACACACACTACCACCCCATGCACGGATATGAGACACACTGTCTACCACTGAGCCAAGAGAAGAGACCCCTCGGAGCAGAAAGATAAATAGATAGAAAGGTATGAAGATAGATGCAGACCGTAAACTATCGCATCCAAGCTTCCATTCTTCATATACTCATATACAAGCAGTCTCTGAGACCCATCTGAGCAACACCCAATAAGGCGTACCAAGTTCTTGTGCTGGATGCTTGTTATCAACCTCACCTCTGAAAGGAATTCTGATTCACCTTGTTGTGATTTCTCCAAAGCCAGTTTCTTTACTGCAATCATCCTCCCATCTTCTAAAACTCCCTGTCCCCAAACAACTTCATTAGAAAAGCTAGAAAGGAGAAGAATAGAATTCAAAAATCATGCACGAGCTTTCTCATTTTTTTCTCCGAACCTTGTAGACTGGCCCGAATCCTCCTCTTCCAAGCTGGTTCCTGGAACAGAAATTCCCTGTTGCTTTCTTCAGTGTCCGGTAGTCGAAGTAGCTTATCGTTCGAAGGTTACCACTAAAGAAATCTGGTGCTGCTAACACAAAGTGCAATCTTATGGCCTCACTGAATATGTTATTTCCGGGTAAGGAATGCTACTTTGATGCATGAACTCCATGGAGTTCAATGAAGTGCAACAAACATCTCAACTATACATGTGGTCTACATGTGTATGCTGCCAAGATTCAGGACTGTTGATTTGGTGGGCCAACAAGCAATGGTCCTAATCACAAAAAGCAAAGCAACTGTACTGTGGTGGCCATATGATCCGAAGCCTGTAAAAGGGGTGGTTTAATTAACAAAAAAAAAAAAAGAAGCTGTTCATGTTTATGTGGAAATTTTCATAGATAAGAAGGTGAGAGTTGTCCAATCACTACAAATTTTGGTGTATCCCATTCACTTGGTGGGGCACCAGATCAATAGTCCTGATCACCACATGTTTTTTTGCCATGAATACAGCAGGGAAGAAATACCATAGAACTCCTACACAGCATATATTATGCATTACCTCGAACTGCTTTGGATGGGACCAGCATCTTCTTCAACTTCCCAGGTTTGATGAATTTCCAGAAAATGACTATTAGAATTAAACAGACCACAACGAGTATTATCCCTCCTAGGACAAACATTAGTGGTATGTTGCTGTGTTTTGATGGAGACGAGCTCTCTATAGGAAGGAGTGTAGATGGTGGTGAACTTGCTGCATGATTTACATGAATTACTATCAGAGATACTGAATAATAGAAGTCAAGCAAATAAGCTATGACTAGTTCAATTTGTAAAGAA
The DNA here is from genome assembly GCF_029962835.1 of Magnolia sinica. NCBI lineage: Eukaryota > Viridiplantae > Streptophyta > Magnoliopsida > Magnoliales > Magnoliaceae > Magnolia > Magnolia sinica. The sequence goes on from NC_080582.1 coordinate 84,283,278, forward strand.
TGAGAAGTTGTCATATCACAAATAAGACTGTTTGTTGTCAGCTTATAACTGTCACCTACTCCTCCATGAAATTTGAAAAGCTATGGTGTGTTTGGATGCTCAATTGAATTGAACTGCAACACACATGATTCATCGTAGAGGAAATTACCAACATTATAATTCAAAATGACAACATGATTCATTTTTTCCAATTGGCTGAGCTCAGTTCTGAATTTGAGCCTGAAAGAACATGATCCAGACCTAGGCCTGAATTTCAGGCCTGATAAACAAATGGCTGGGATAAGCTGACCTGACCTGGTCCATGAGCATTCCTACAAATGACCCAATTCGAGCGGTGCTGACTCATCCTCCTCTCATGCGGCATTCACGCACGGCTATCCAAACCATCCAAATAGTGGGGAATGCTGTGGGTGGAACGTATCTCTAAAATGACACTGATCAAACAATCCTTACCATCACTGTTGGATACTAAATTAATGGCTAGGGGGCGTTTGGCACATGATATTAGATAGGATTAGGTGGGATGGAATTGCATTTAGTCCCATGCAAATTCTATCAGGCGTTTGGGAAGGATGGGAAAGGATGGGATTAGGTGGGATGGAATTGCATTTGGTCCCAAGCCAGATTTCTGTGGATTTTGAAATCCACTACACATGTGGGCCCCACATTGATGCATGTGTTTATCCATGCCGTCCATCCATATACACCCTTTATACCTGACATTCTGGTTATATGTGTGTACAAGTAAATGACATCCATTATGAATTTGGTTAGTTGATTACAATTCTATGGTCCACCAAACAGGATTTTGCTTAATCCATTGTTTTCCCCTTGTAGCAAGAATTTATTCCAAACATGGGATTGGATGGCCAAAATACCATGGTATTTCAAGATATATGCAATATCTGTGTAATAATGGTGTTAATCCCATCTAATATTAATTCAATACCATTTAATCCCACCGACCATTTAATCCCCATGAGCGGTTTCTAAGGGTAAACTCAGATGGTCACCTTCATCTTCTCAATGCGGCTATCCAGACCATTCAAATTGTGGGGCACTTTGTGGGTAGAGCATATCTCTAAAATCACACTGATCAAGCAATCCTAACCATCAATTATGGCTATCAAAATGGATGGATCAAGGTAGGGAGGTGGTTTCCAAGGGCAAAATCAGATGGTCAGTTTCATCTTCTCTCTATGGATATCGAGACCGTCCAAACTGTGGGGCTCGTTGTGGACGGATCATATCTCTAAAATAGCACTGATCGAGCAATCCTAACCATTAATGGTGGCTATTACGTGGATGGCTAGAAGTAGTGACTGGTTTCCAAGGGTTAAAATCAGATGGTTACTTTCATATTCTCAGTGTAATTTTTGGGTTATGATCCATCCTCAATTGGGTCAGCAGTTTGGGTGGTCCAGATACAACTATGCCATTTATACAGGACTTAGTTTGATGAACGTCTCTGATCACAAATGTCTGCTATGTGCAGTCAAAATCTACCTTTGACCCCATCTCTGCTACATTCTATTGGCCTCTGTATGTAATCCGAACCTTGCATCACGTGGGGCCCACCATGTAGGAGCCACTGTACGGTGGAGATGGAGCAAAGTGCAATTTCAGGTGGATTCTTCGACCCAAATGACCCGATAATCAGGAGAAATGCCAAAAAACTCAGTGCTGCCCCCCACCACACATTCCATGCAAGATCCATCTGTTCATCAGGTGGGCCACACTGATCAGATCAATCCATTCTCATATTTGATCACAAAAGAATGATGATTGTGGACCGTTGATCAATTATTTCATCCGTCCATCTATATTCTACACGTGTGGCCTACCATCTGAACAAACCAACCAGTTTTTTGGCCTAGGGAATCTAAGAGTTAGGGTCCATCTGATGAACGGCTTGGATCTCTCACGTGAGCAAGTGCAGTGGCATGTGCACGTACAGCGGGCTAGAATCCCAAGTAACAGGACAATTTCCCAGGGGCAAATACGTAATTTCTCCAAAGTTCGAAAACTTACTCGGAGAAGGCATCGAACGCGGCATCTTCTTTTGTACCGTACTCTCGCCGAATAAAACGCCCGCTTCTCCCGGACCTCCCTCCGAGCACTGCGCCACACAAAAGGTACTCCCGCAAGACTACCAAAAGTATCTTCTTCGTTCAATACCCAAAAAAAAAACAAATCCTTTCCCGCTAAATTATCAACCCGCCTCTCCCGCCACTCGGGTCCTGGCACCGGCCTCCCAAAGCCCTTATCTCCAAAATCCAACGGCTGATAAAACACCGCGCGATCCTCTCCGTACGCCCCTACCACGCGACTTCCCTTCACAAAACAGTCTTCCGATTTAAAATCTCCGCGGCACCGCGCGAATCCGTAGACCTTCGGGTCTCCTTTTCGTTTTCCGCTGTAGGCTGGCTCTTCGTATCCTGCTGACACGTGGAAGCCGGGGAATGGATGGTTCAAGATCCCATCGGACGGTGGAGGTGGGTTGAGATCGGAGGTATGGCAGAGCGTGGAAGAGATGGAGAGGAGAGTGAGATACTGCGAGAATTTGGTTTTCACATGTTGCTGTTGTTTTCGAGGCGTTCGGTTCGAGAGATAGAAGGTGGTTAGGAATGGACAGCCGAGATATGATCGATGGTGGGAAGGGAATGTCGTATTGTACAAAGCTGACATTGTTTGGACGGTAGAGATGGCGACGATCGGATGAAACAAATTTGGATGTTGGAGACGGCGAGGAAATCCATGTCGGGAGTTATTTGATAATCTGGGAGAGGATGCTGCCTCATACGCATGCACTCAAAGGAACCGTCGGGAAGCGGATTTCGTACTTAGTAAACTCTGTGGGATCCACCTTGATTTATGTATTTTATCCACTCCGTCCATCCATTTTATCAGACAATTTTAGGGATTGAGTCCAAAAACGAAGCATATCCAAGGCTCAAGTGGACCACACCATGGGAATCAGTGTGTATTGAATGTCTACCGTTTGAAAATTTTCTTCGGAGCTACAGAAGTTTTAGACTGTGAGCCCTAGCAACGTTTCAACGGTGGAAATCATTATTCTTACTGTTTTCCTTGGTATGGTCTACTTGAGCTTTGCATATACTTCAATTCTCAGCTAACCCATGAAATGAGGTGAAAAAAACGGATGGACGGCGTGGGTAAACCACGTACATTCATGGTCGGCCAATAGAGTTTACTCAATACAATAGAAGCATAGTGGGCAACTCAGTAGGCAATCCGATTTCGTTATCCCAACACCAGCCAGCCAGCTCATGTAAAACCTCTGTGGGCCCACCATGATGTATGTGCTTTATCCATGCTGTCCATCCATTTTACCAGCTCATTTTAAGGCATGAGCTAAAAAATGAGTAAGATCCAAATCTCAGTTGAACCACACCATAGGAAACAATAGGGATTGAATGCATATCACCATAGGAAACAATGGGGATTGAATGCATATAGTTGAAAACTTTTTGTGAGCCACGGGAGTTTTGGATTAAGCTGATATTTGTGTTTTCCCTTCATCCGTATGGCCTTATCAACATATTAGGTGGTAAATCAATATTACAGTGAGTCCCATGAAGTTTTTAATGATGTTCAATCAACATTGTCTTCGTATGGTGTGGTCCACCCGAGATTTGGATCTCTTAACAACATGAATAAAACACATACATGAGGGTGAGGCCCACAGGCTTTCACATTAGCTATCTAGCTGATGGGGTTACTAGCCAAACCATGTGTAAAAAAAAAAAAAAAAAACCCATACCTACTTTCTACGGTCATAACCTTCAGTCGGAATCACTGAACTTGTAAAATTCGTAACTATAAAATTACTACTCTAATCAAGGCGATTCGAAAGCCTGATCGAAGATAGATAAGTCTAAATTAAGATAAAAATAATAATAATAAATTTGAATCTCAGATTCATTATACTGATTCAGTGAGTTAGTACAGGCTGGTCAGAATTCATGAAATTCTAGATAGGTATGACTGCAGGAATTTTTAAAAAATTTATGGTAGGAATTTTTAGCTAAGATTTCACAAAGACATAATAAACTTATAATAAGATCTCTAAAAAAAATTTATAATCTAATCTCAAATTTTAAAGTACAATAAAATATGATAGAAACAACAGTCATCAAACCAAAAATCAATATGCCCATACTGGTTTTCTATCGATTTAACTAATAGAGTTTTTCATTTTAATAATTACCTTTTTTTAAATTAATATTTTTATTTGAAGTAATTTATTTAAATAAAAAAATATTAAGTGTAAAATAAAATAAAATAAAGACCATAATCCCTACTAAATTTAAAATTCTTTCGTATAGAATCATAAGCCCATACTTAGTGATTTTTTCTTTACTTAAAAATAATAAAAAAATAAAAAAATAAAAAAATAAAAGAAAGAAAGAAAAATTAAATATCAAACTTACTAGGACCTTTTTTTTTTCAAGTATAGGACAACATCTTCCCATAATTTCAAGGTCAGGGGAAGGTATTTCTAATTTCTGACAATTTTTTACATTATTAATTGAAAATCTGGACCAATTTAGCGTCCCTAATCAAACCTGATCAAATTGTTATTTTAAAAAAATTTCTAAATTTTTTCGAGAGTCATGTACATATTGTTGGATAATTGTATAAAATTTTACGATGATCTAAATTGTAAATAAATTATGAAAATTCAAATAGTAAGCTGTAACTGATAGAAATGGCTGCTGGACAGCATGATTTTTCTGCCTTAGCAGTAATGAAATGTAACGCCCTGGAAATCGGGGGTCACGCATACGCTCAACTCCCGAGTTCCCGAGAGTCACCATTAACAAATTTTTATTAATATGCGTTAAATCTGTTTAAGTTGCGCAGCCTGAAATTTCCTGAACATAAAAGATAAACACGTAAGTCTGCTGAAATGAAAAAGGTCTGTCATATATATACAGGTCCAAAATATAAATGGGTCGCATAAGGCGTTGCCCAACCAAAACAACAAAAGAATATTATATCCAAAAAGAATAAGGCTGAGCCCACTGCCCAGCCATCCCAACCCTACCCATCATGCCAATGGAGAGCCGCCCATCAGCTGGAAATAAGATAACTCGTCCTCCTCGTCGAGGCTCGACTCGCCAGACTCCTCCAGTACTTAATCACCTGCATCTATGAACGGGTCTGGTTGGTATTTTAAAACACCGTCCCAGAGTGGGAGTGAGTGTCACGCCCCAAACTCGAAAATCGGGCTTATAAAATTCCCGATCGCCGAATCCGGTGCCGACAGCCTCCGTAGTACCCCATTCTCAGCTCCCAGCGCACATGCGCCGAATTTTGATCCTGGGATCCTACAAGGAGGATTTTTCAACGTGCATTTGTCTCATAAGAAGCATAACCACAAGTATACCAAAATCACAAGAACAACATCATCATCACATATCCACTAATATAAACATTTGAATACAATGCTGAAAGGGAAATACATATGTCAAAAATCAAAGCTCCAGAAATTCACTGCACGCTCCAAGCTCAACGCTTCTGCAACATAACGCCACCTGCACGCATCTATCGTGCATAAGCTTATAGAAAGCTTAGTGGGTGGTGAAAGTGTGTGCACAAGGTAAGTGCCCAGTAAGCAATATCAGAGTAATCAGAGTAAGCGGAAATACTGATAAACCCATAATCATACAATATCAGAAACACTAGCAAGATCATAAATCATACGAAATCAGAGAAATAAGAAAACATACTGATAGGCCAATAAATACCATCAGTCTTATCCAGGCTATGCGATGCAGAAATATAATAAAAACAATATCATATGCTGATGAAGCAATGTAGATCAGCTATACAATGCGGAGACAACAAGCCAATTATCAGATGTCGCTGATGCAATGCAATATACAAATCCTGATGAGTCCACGAATACCGTCAGTTGTATCTAGGTCATATAAATGCATAAAGATAGTAACCCGAAATGCCATATGCGGCGGATGCAATGCGATATATGGTGCGAATGGAATGACCATGCTGGAGTGTGAAGTCGGGATGATAGTACGTAGTATCACATGTCACGGGGTCCATCACAAGGGACTTCTATCCAAACTAGTCCCATACCTAAATTTGGATAGTCAGACTCAATGTGGTAAACCCCTGATCTCAGGTTAGTCGCGCGCCCAACCGAAATCCTAGTCATGCGAATGTACACGTAATAAATAGTTACGCACCACCAGCCCGAGTGGATAGTGAATGAATGAATGAATGAGTATGCAACGCCTGCTCAATAAGTCCACATATCAATACGGTTCCTCTCTGGGAAATCACCGGGGTCTATTACACTCCAAACCAGATTGCCGCCCCATCGCGCCCAACAAGGTGAGTGGAAGAGACCTCACTATCCGCCTACCAATATCGGGCCGGCTCATCGATAGCGGACCCATTCCTCGAGCTGGTCAGACTCAGCCTAGCATTGCCCCCTCCTCTCGGGTAGGTAAGGCCATACCCCCTTCCAACCGACCACGACACAGTGGGAGACGCGGCCTAACGGTATACGGCCCTCATGCGCTCATGCATCCACTCGGTCTAGACGTTGGAGCAACCTCTGGAACCAAGAGGGTTTAGGGACTTTCACCCAGGGATATCTATAGCACCCCATGTAGAACAGATTTTCGGTGTCCCATCTGGCCATCCACGAAATACCTGTGGAGGCTACAGCCCTGATGTCGCTAGGGCGTACGGTGGTCATGTCACATAAATGCGAGATGCATGAGTCACACAGTCCAATCATGCATCAATCCTGCACATGTCGTGCTCTCATGTGGGGCACTCCGCCTATCAGGAAGCCCCATGAACAACCTACCCTAGAGCATATGCAATGGTCAATCACATCTCATAACAAACATGCAAATGATGCGTATGGGCATGTATCATGATGCTATGCTGTCATATACTCATAATCGGTATCAAGAACCGGCATCGACAATCGATCTCGACAATATGGACATTTAACCAGCATTACCCTCAAGGAATGACCCACATAAAGCCTTATATATAGTAGACTCATGGCCTCACACAAGGACCTACTATATAACACCATGGGCCTTACTCAAGGGCCACATATACACAATAGGTAGGCCCTGCTCATGGGCTTCAAATATATGAAATGTGAGCCCCACACATGGGTCACAAATACATCAAAGGTGTCACATATCATGGGCCTAATACATATCACAATGGCCTTGCCCATAGGCCACAAATACACCACAATGGGCCTTGCCCATGGGCCATGAATACATCACAGTAGACCTCGACTACGGTTCGCATATACATCATATAGGTCTCGACAATTGAAATTGACACTTGAAATCGGCCTAAACAATCGGAGTCGGCCTAAACAATCGACCACAATCGAAATCGGCTTCAATACTTGGCCTCGACAATCGGGATCGATCGATAATCAAAATCGGTAAATCGGTCACGATAATCAGCTTCGATCGCTAATCAGAATCGGTAAATCGGTCACGACAATCGGATCGATCAATAATCAGAATCGGCAAATCGGTCACGACAATCGGATCGATTGATAATCAGAATCGGTAAATCAGTCACGACAATCGGATCGATCGATAATCAGAATCGGCAAATCGGTCACGACAATCGGGTCGATCGATAATCAAAATCAGAAAATCGGTCATGTCAATCGGAATTGGCAATCGGCCATCACAATCAAGATCGATCGATAATTGGAATCGGCAATTCGGTCAAGTCAATCGGAATCGGCAATCGGTCATCACAATCGGTCGATCGATAATCAGAATCAGCAAATCGGTACATAAACAAGGCGGGGTCTATAAATGAACAGCCGATCAATCATAATATAAAGATCGGCCCTCGGCCGCGGTTATATCAAATCCGGTAGCATGGAGCCATCCATCTATAGTGAATGGGGCCCACTTATTTGGGTTAACCCACGATGAGAGTGGCCTAACAAGGCCTAAGGGAAGGTCACAATGAGGACATCTAATCATCATTGCTCCCAAGGAATGGCCTACATAAGGCCAAACATATGGTGGGCCCATGGCCTCACCCAAAGGCCAAACATACATCGCAAAGGGCCTCATACAAGGGCTACTTACACAGTAGGTGGGCCCTGCACATGGGCCTCAAATACACAACATGCGGGCCCTACACATGGGTCTCATATACATCAATGGGCCACGTATCTGGGCCTAATACATATCACCATGGGCCTTGTATACATCCAGTTGAGCCTCATCATATGGGCTGAAGATACATCACAATGGCAACAACCCATGGGCTTCAAATACACAATAGGTGGGCCCTACTCATGGGCCTAATATACATCACAGGTGGGCCACTCATACGAGCCACAAATATACCACATTGGGCCCCATCATATGGGCCGTAAATACGTCACTGCGAACTGCACAAATGGACGGTTTGGATATGCAATACATACAATACGGTGGGCCGCACGAATGGACGGCATAGATATACAATACATACATTACGGTGGGCCCCCACAGCACGTCCAGATGGACGGTGCTGATTTACAATGCATGTATTACGGTGAGCCCTGCGCAGCAGAAAAACAGATGAATGGCGTGCATAAAATCATACATCAGGGTGCGCCCCACACTTGTTTCATGAGGGAGGCAGATAGACGGCGTGGACACAGAATACAGGCACCAAGGTGGGTCCCATGTTGGCAAGGCAGATGGACGGCTTGAACCAAATCACATATGTCCGAGGTGGGTCCCAGCAAAACAGATGGATGACATGGATATAAAACATTTACATCAAAGTGGAGCAACCGTATGGGAAATCTGGACGGTGAAGATATATAATAAGTACATCAAGGTGGGTCCCACCCACACATGTGGGATGGGCCCCACATCCCAAGACAGATGGGTGGATGGAGAAACACATACCTCGTGATGTGGCCCACGTCCTCAAATGGACGGACAGTGGGGATTAAACCCATACATCATGGTGCATCCCACACCTGCACTGTCCAGATGGACGGTGTGGGGACTAAATACATACACCAAGGTGGGTCCCACCCACACATGTGCCATACGTATGGGGTGGGCCACACCATAAGAAAATGGATGGACGGTATTGCATACATACATCAAGAGGACCCCACAGAAGTTGCTGACGTCAACCTCACCAGCAATATAGCTGGTGTGCGTTAGACCAGCCAATCCACTTTCCAATCTAGGTGGGTCCCACGTGGGGCCCACCATCATAAGTAATAAATATATTATTATAATATTTATTATTATTATTATTATTAGAACCACCAGCGAGTGTGGACAGTGCTTCACGGTGTGTCCCACTTGGACGGACGGTGGAGATCAAACACCTGTATAAAGTGTGGTCCAGGTGGACAGCATCAGATAAAACACTTACACGTGGGCTCCATACGTGTGCAAACACCACACATGCATCATAGTGGAGTACACAGCACCGTCCAGCTCGACAGTGCTGGACGGTGCGGGTAAAGCACATGCATCATGGGGTGGATTTCCACCGTCCAGAGACTCTGGACGGTGTGAGATAAGACATAAATATATATATATATATAATATATGCTAAAACGTGCAGCCCTGGACGCCCATTCAACGGAGAGCTGGGATATGAGCTCCATGTGGGACCCACCGTCTTAGCTGCACATGGTGATTAAGGTGGGTCCACACGATCTGGACGGTCCAGATGGACACTCATCAAGGTGGCTCGACGATCATCAAAACAGATGGACAGTTTAGATACACAACGCATGCATCAGATGCAGGGGGCTACAGAACTTGCTGATGTCATTCAGCGGGCTGTGGCTACTCGTGCAATCAGATGGACGGAGGGGATTTAACATAAATACATCAAGGTGGGTCCCACCCCACACGTGTCACACGTGTGGAATGGCCCCCACGCGTCCAGCCATGGACGGAAGGAGTGAATATATAACACATACATTGTGCTGGCCCCTAGAGCACCGTTCCAATCCATGGACGGTACAGATAAAATATAAACATCAAGCGGCTTCCACCTGCCCAGATCACTGGACGGTGTGGAAATAAAACACATACATCACGTGGGGTCCACGTGTACGGTAGATGCAACAAGGTGGGACCCACACAGGTGGCCCACCAGCTTAGGACCAAACTGATATTTGTATTTTCCTTCGTGAAGTCCAGCAGCCTCAGCTGCTGGATGGTGCGAATACAACACCCGTCCATGTGGGGGGGCCATGTACACGTGGCCACCAGCCACGCACATCGAGGTGGCCCCACGTATGAATGGCATGGATACAATATATACATCATGATGGGATGCATGAGGGTGGGCCACACACATCAAAAAAAGAGAGAGAGAGAGAGAGAGGGAGGGAAAGAACGGTGGAGATGGGAGGGACCCCGCCACTATGGATCCCTCATAGATACAAGGCATACATCGAGATGGGTCCCACCACATGTGGGCCCTCAAATGATCAAATCCACACAACAAACAAGGAAAAAAAAACACTCACATTAGATCTTCTCCTCCTCCTTCCGCCAAAGCATCCTAGAGCTTCAAAGGACGAACTTTAACGGTTGAGATAGGTTTTAGAGGGTGGGGATGGGAGACAGGAAGTGGGCCACACAAAGCTCTCTCTCATGGAGCTTGTTTGGACGTGAGTTGCTTGGGAGAGAGTTTGAAAAAAAGAGAGAGAGAGATGAGAGAGAGAGGTGAGGTGAGAGGGTGATGGGTGATGTGTACTTTGACATGTAAGGGATGGGTTGCTTTGACTTTGGGGTTGCTTGGGGATGGGGTGTTGTACTTGACATGTGAGGTGATTGATGGGATATGATGTGATTGATTTGAAAGATTGCCTTGGGTTTTACAAAGTGCGGCGTTTTCCTCGAACTGAACGCAGGCTTACATCCCTTGGCCCGGGTATCGCCTCGGCGCGCGAGACGCGGCATCGGAACCGCGGCGATGGCGCGGTCGTAAGGTTATAAGTTTCAGGTTGAGTCGACTCAGATATACGGGACACAAATCAAGATCGTGCGTAAACGCTGATAACAGGTCACGGGTTGCCGGAATTCGATTGGGAAGACCGCGGAAGCATACGGAACGGTACGGGCCAGGATACGGGTCTTACAGTGAGTGATCAACTCAGTGGGTGTTATTAGTCTCAAGTTATCACAGGCATCAATTATAATATGATCTTAATTAAAAGCAGACAATCACATGCGTCTAAGTAATCTTATTAATGCGCATGTATGCAGCATGACATGATGCATGCCCTGGCCACAACGCTCCCTCAAGCGACTCCATCTAACGATCGCAAATGACAACACTCCTTCAGTGCGACCTCGACTGCCGAGTCGCCACCCTAACTAGTGCAATGCAATGCGATCGTGTTAGCCGAGTTATTAGTTAGGTCCATTCATCCAGCAGATTTGGAAATCTGGTACACCCTACGTATCAACGCCCTAAACAGGTTGCGAGGCCAAGGCCCCCCAATGCGTGAGGCAGAAACCCCGCGGTTCGTGATCCCGTCGGGTTCCTCATCCCCGACTTCAAGCACATGAGGAGTACCATGAGAAAGGGATTGCTCGCGGTCACTACAGGGAGGCGCGGTACCCCAGCATAGGCCGACAACTCGGACACAGTGTCCCATTCCACCATGCCCGGCTCACGAGGCTGTAGACCAATTTTCAAGTGGGTTATTGATGGGCTACCACGGTTGTAGGGTATTGCAGGTTCCAAACATGTGTGAGCAAACAAAGTTAACAATCAAGGTTGGTTAGACGGTAGGCTAGACCTCACGAGTCAGCGAGCGTGAGGCGTGTGACATCGGGCACGAAGGTCCCATGTAGTCGAACTACAGCCACCCGATCACACCCGTCCAAACCCACAAGTCCAACCATAGCGTAGTCCTACCGATGGGACTACCGTCTCTCCTCAAGTTCCTAACCAACCCAATGGTAGGAATAGTGACTCATAGCATGCCAACAACAATGCAACATCCAACATATTCAACACCTTGTTCTCATGTTGCTCAATATACAAATCAAATTTTTCTAACAAGCAAACCCTTAATATCATGAATAAAGTGTATGTGTGTGGTATAGGTTGGTGAGGAAATTAACACTTCCTCCATGTTGAGAAATCATGTACACAAGAGTAATGAAATCATACGTAATATGAAGCAACAACATATAAAAATCAACACGGCATGAGCATATGATCATTCATACACCAAATCATGTGAGAAACATGAACGACATCATGAGAGAGAGCCAAACATGTAAATCCATCCATTCCAACCAACATACAATTTCTAGGATTTCTCTAGACTTTCCAATATAACATCCAAGCAATCAAAATCATTAATCTCATATTGAAATTGGTGCTGGGCTACCTAAGATCAATAGTCCGCACCTATGGTTCATTGGAGATTCGGAAAACGCCCTAAGAAAGAGGGCTTTCGGGTCGATCAGCCAGAATCCCTAAAACAAGCTCTTGCGTGTTAGAATTCCAAGCCAATCCCATCTTACTACATGGATTTCAAGAAGAATGGGTGAAAACCTTACCTAGGAAACCCACGGACGGTTGTTGAAGTTAAGGAGAGGAGTTTCTCCTTGCAAGAGAGGTAGGGAGTTGGAAGGGTTGACTCGCTTGGGCCCCACTTCGTCCTAAGGTCCACCTTGAATCACCTCTCACACCATCTTCTCCTCTTAACTCCTTCACTCTCTTTCTCTCTTGGTAGTTGTGGCAAATGAGGGAGAGTTATGAGAGCTAGGGTTTATTCCCTAGGATTGGGCCCTTTGGCCTTAAGTCTCCTCAAATTCTCAAACTAGCCAACTAGGACTCACCTTTGGGGTTGGTGTGGCCCTAATACTCCTTTGGCCACCAAATTTAGTGGGTAGGTGCCCTATGGCTCGGTTAGGGCCCGTGTAAAATTTGGGAACAAACAGATGGACAATTGTGGGGTTTGAGTCAACGGTTTTGATCTTTAAACGGCCTTGAGGGGTCCATTCTGGTGATTGGAGTGGTTCTGGTGGCCCTCTGGCTATGAAATTTCTAGGATCGATGCTTCATGGCCCGATAAAGGGCCATGCAAAATTTGGGGACGATCGGGTCTGGGGTTTGGTCGTACGGGTCTGATTTGTGATCGACGGTCACCGTTCCACGATCGGGTCCCCGAGTTGGTGGACGGGCGTAGAAAAATTCATTAGACCTCCACCGTAAATGTGGAAGAGATCCGACGGTTGGATAACCTGGTATCTCTGTTTCATTTGCAAGCGCCAGATTTTGGTCATGGCATTAGTGGGGTGCATTCAGTCAGTGCCAGATCCCACTTCTGGGTGTCCGCTGGGTCCGTGGTCCGCGATGGCCCACAAGCCCAGTGAGATTTATGGTCCCCTTTATTTTTAGAATTTTCTGACCTTCCTATGCCACGGTGTAGCCCATACGGGCTATTGCTAAGGGCAAATGAGTCATCTGGCTCGACGGCCCGCACCGGGTCCTGTCATGACCCGACCGGTTTATTCTAATGGGCAAATCCTAGGTTGATTTGCCTGTGGTACCTCACCGCGCATGATTTGAATGATCGGTCTTGCGAAAAATCCCACGTGGACACCCCAAGACACTATACTAGTTGGACGGGTTGTTACATGAAAACCCAATTAAATATAATTATTTTGATCTGAAATTTTTTATAAAAATTCATCAGATATTTAGTGACCTACACTCCAAATTTCAAATCATTCCAATTTCTGGTTTGGAAGTTAAAATTCTAAAAATGATGATGTTTCTAACAAATTTGAATTTGAAATTTTTCTTTGGTCACATCTAGAGATGCAACACTTTGATCTTTAATCGGTGTGATGTGTGAAACTTAGAAACCCAACCTATGATCTTTGATTGATGATTTTAATATGGATACTAACTTTACTTAGAGTATACAAAATTTTAAAATATGAACTTGGACCCCATAATATTTTTTAGAATTTTTGTTCCTCACATTTTACTAAATAATGGAAATCACTTGATTTTGGAAACTCATAAGTAATTAAGTACGGGTCCAATTGAAGTGAGTCAAATGTTATATCGTAGATTGATAAATTGAGTTTAAAACTTATATAATATATATATATATATATATATATATATATATATATATATATATATATATATATATATATATATATATAATAAAAAAAAACACAAAAAACTGATCGTTTGCTTCTAGACAACCTTCATTGTCCGAATTTTCAAATATTCTATAAACCAATTTCTAACAAAATTTTACATACTTATAAATTCATTACCAAAATTTAAAAAATAAAATAAAACAAACAGAGAGAGAGAGAGAGAGAGAGAGAGAGAGAGAGAGAGAGAGACCAATCCAGTGTCTATAGCTATCAATAAAATTAGCGTGATCAGCGTTTTTAGAATTATAACATAATAATAATAATTGAGATGTTAGTTTTCAAATCTCGAGGACGAGATTTTATTTTAAGGGGGGGTAGAATGTAACGCCCGCAATTTTTGTTAATAAAATTTTAAATTTTAATTTTGAGTGAGAAAGACATCCACCGATCTCATCATCTTTCTTCTTATCTCTTTTTATTCAAAACTTTCCTCGTATGTCGTAGTCTCCCAACGAACTCTCTTTCTTAAAAAGGGAACGTAAGAGAGCGAGAGTTTATCAAAACTAAAAGAACCAAAGAAAAACTCATAGAAAACAAAACACGAAAGGAAAAGTGGGAATGGGAATTTTTGGAATTCACTTATTCAAGTTAGTATTTTATTTTTTCTTTATTTTATTTATGCAATTGTTAATTTGTTATGATCTACACATTAGATGGATTGGATCAATCAAACATCCATTGTGTAGGTTTAATTCATTTATATGAAAAGGTATACGCATGACTTTAAGGCTAATGTGTAGAATGTGAGATTTTTTCATGATAGACAGCGATCAGTATAATCTGTATTATTCATGTGTGTTACAAAACTTAATTATAAAATATTTTTTAAGAATCAGACTAATTCGATACCTTAATGAACCCTACTGATAATATATTTACCAATTTCCTTCCTTAATCTAACGAAATTGAATAAATATTGGAAGAGTAATTCTCTGCGCAAAATACAGCTTGGCACAGAGAATTATATGACATAATCTGAAATGTGTGATTAAATAATCACCATTCATTAGTTCGTTAAGATTAAAATAAATTAAAATCTTAAATTCTAGACCGATCGGACCATTGGATGGGCAACATCAATCTAAAGAAATGATAGATAATAAATCATATGTTTTATTCATTATGTGTAATCGTAAGATTAAAGAAAATTCTTATTTATGTGATTTTAGGAAATCCTAATTCAATTCAAATCGTTGGTTCACGGAATCATCTCCACCACATAAAGGTGAGTGATTTCGATGTGTTTTTCATCCATCAAGTTAAAATAGATAGATTATTTGATACGTTGTATACTCACCCTGATATAATTGTCATGTACTCTTAATTGATTCAGATGAATGTGTGATTTCTATATTAATAATAATATGATTTGATTAATGTGTTAGACTATGTTGATTCAAATATCATAATCGAAATAATCTATGCAATACATGATTCATGATTACTTGGTGCATTTATCAATTGCATGCTCAACACGTGCTGAATTCCTGGGGGACCTCCCTAGATGGTCTTTTGGTAGAATCGTTACTAGAAGCCCATTATACTAGTGGAAGCCTACTCAAGGAGTACATGCGGGCCTTGTCTATGCCTACCAAATGGTAGAAGCCTACCAAGGGGCAGATGCGGGTTGACGAGTTTCCAACTCAAGCAAGTGGACGGATTCCCACTTGATGCGTTTATGCATCGCATTTGCATTTTTTTTTTTAAATTCTATTGTGTATGATTATTAGCATTCTATTATAATTTGATGTAAAGAACCATGTTGGGAATTCTCACTAGGCCTTACCAGCTTACTCTTTATTAATGTAAAACCGTATAGATGAGCAATTAGCTGATGAGTTGGCGCAGGAACAAGAAGTTGTGGTTGAACTGATGCACGATACACGTAAGAGGTAGTTGTATCTATCAGAAGAGGAACTAGCCACATTTGGACTATTCCTAATTATTTTATTAGGATTTTATATGCTAGGATAATCTGATTAGTTGTAAAATTTTAAATATTTGATTGATTTTATTTAATTAAATTATTCTAGGTCTATAGCAAGTATTCATTTGTGAGCTTTATTGACTGATGAGCAAATTTATGCTGATTGAATGTTTACGGATGTTGAAAATGGACAAATGTTGATGATTAAATTATTCTGTGAATGATTCTGAATGGACATAGTTGGAATCTAGAAATGAATATTAATTTTGCCTCTAAATAATTGTATAATGGAATGAAATTAGTACACTTTATGCACGAGTTACGACTCGAAACTCAAGTCTGAGGGCACTCACTCTGTACTCAAATTTCGGGGCATGACACTCTATATCCTTGAGCCGTGAGTTCGGAAAAGCGGGGCCCATGGACACTCTTTTGATGTGACAGAAGGGGACGCGGATGGACTCAGTCCTGACAGGAGCTCCAAGGGACCATTATAATATATGTATTTTATCCACACCGTCCATCCATTTTTCCATATCATTTTATAGTATAGGCTTGCTTGAAATTTCAATTAAGTGGTAAATACCTTGTATGGATAATAATTATTTCATCTTATATTTATAGCACTATTTCTCGTGCTTGACTTGACCAGCCGGGGCACAAAATATTTGTGAGTCCCATCATGATGCATATTTCTTATCCACACCGTTCATCCATTATGCCAGCTGAAGGTATGGCATGAGCCAAAAAATGAGGCATATCCAAAGCTCAAGTGGACCACCCATCGGAAAAAGGAAATAAAACACTTACTGTTAATAACCTCATAGGGCCACTGTTTCTTTTGATGTAGGCTACTCAAGTGTTGGATCTACCTCATTTTTTATTTTTTTTGTCATGCCTCAAAATATTGTAGTAAAACAAATGAACGGAATGGATATATAACATGGAGTCTATAAATTTAAACTAACTCTTTTGAACAAGTATCAAGGCTGAAATTCGTTTTCCGAAATGATAATAATTATACATTTACAGTAATAATTACACAAGCTTTCAAAAATCAACCGGCCTTGCGTCATACCACGTTAGGCTCTAGGATCGCCCATGTACCCTAGAGACCGCCATGTGGACGGTATAGGATCGCCCTGTGATGTATGCAAAAGTAAAATAGAAAGCAGTTCAATGATAATATGCATTTGTATGGTAATTACCGTACGTTGGAGCGGTGTGGGCCCCATGTGATGCGTATGTGAAATCCAAACCGCGCATCTGGAATGTCTTAGTTTTAGATGTGTCCCTTTATCTTGGTGGGACGCACCTGATGAATGGATTGGATGACATATAAACAACACTGTTCAACCCACATTCCATCTGGAAGCTTCTATGATGGGTATCCGCCTCCTCAACGTCCCCCACTGTTCCGTTTGGTGTGGCCCACCAGAGTTATTGATCAGTCTGGATCGTGGAATCTGGTCCTAACATTTGGGGATGTAACTAATGGAGGGTTTGGATGGCACAAACGTGGGGCCCACAATGATGTATGTATTTTATTAAGCCGTCCATCCATTTTGAAAGATCATTTTAGGTCATGAGCCCAAAAATGAGGCATATCGAACACTCGGGTGGACCACACCACAGGAAGCAGTGGTGACAATCACCCCCACCGTTGAAACATTCCTAGGGCCCACCGTGATGTTTATTTTCCATCCAACCTGTTCATAAGGTCACATAAACCTGGATGATGGGAAACATAAATTTCAGCTTATTCCAAAACTTCTGTGGCCCCAGGAGGTTTTCACCGGTAGACTTTCAATCCTCACTGGTTCCTGTGGTGTGGTCGATTTAAATATTATATCTGCTTCAATTTTCGGTCCATTACATAAAATGACTTTTCAAAATGTATGGACGGTGTGGATAAAACAAATACATCACGGTGGAGCCCACATAGCTCCTGAGAGTATAATCATTCCCCCTTTTCAATCCTCTTCCTATGATTCCAACCTGTTTTTTTTTTATTAATTTCCAAAAGAATCTTATTACCATACGGCCTACCTCGGTCTCATGTAGTTGGAAGGTTAGATTTGGATGGAGAAAACAACCCTTAGTGATTAACAGCTGTTAATGTGGATTAACAAAATGCAATAAACCAACCTGCTGCCACGAAAGAAAGAGTTGTAATCCTCTGGAATAATCTCAGACGTTGATCCCAATGAATATATTTTAGGCGTACTCGTTTTTCCCGCAAGAACTTCGGCGTTGGTTCTCGTGTGATGAGTAAGGGCTGGCAATGGGACATGTTGGGGGGAGGTGGGCCACGGTCCCTAAAACTAGTCCTGTCTGGAATGAAAGAATTAAATGATCAAAGGTTGAAAATAGTCCAATCTAACAATTTTCTTTGGGATATACTTCATCTATATAAGTCCCATCATATAAACGGTCTGGATCATTGAAACAAACTACAGGCCAGCCCACCCGAACACTGGGCCTAGATTTCCAGACGGGTCCGTACCTTGGGCCAAGTTAAGGAGCCCAAGCTCTCCCTGTCAGAAGCCCGGGTCAGTGACAGTTTCAGCCAAGACTATTTACCGAAGGCCCATCTGATGAGTGGCTTGGATTTCCTGACACGTGTGGGGGAACTTCTGAAGGGGTGAAATGGCCTGATCTGGCTCGAGGCCTATGTTTTGTGCTGCTTTCTATCAAGGTCCAAAACGGGCACAATAACAAGACCAAGGCCACACACATGATCGCTATCGTAGTTGTGGTGTAGCTTCCACGTACACATGGCCCACATGAGGCCAATCCGGACCGTAAAAAATCATGGTCCCACAGTGGATGAGTGTGTCCGATTGATCATGAATTGGATGCTCAGGATAATTCTATGACTTTTGGGTCTGTGGCCCATTCTACAGTTTGGACAGTCCCGATTGACGTGTATGTATGCCACGAGGAATCCTCTGCACACATGTAGGGGTGTACATCGTGTCGAGCCCTCAGCTCGACTCGGCTCGGCCACTAGCTGACATCAGCTCGAGCTCAGTACTCAAGCCTAACTGGCCAGCAGCTTAAGCCAGTTCGAGCCGAGTTCACCTTTGCCGCATTTTAACAAACACCTGAAATGCACCTTCGAAATCTCACTGTATGTAAAACAACAACAATACATACAGGCTTCGAAATCTCACCTTTGCAGTTTTAATGGTATTTTATAAAACGCGTTCTAAGAAACATAAAAATCAACTTTTTTAAAAAAAGGGTATTTGTTTCATATACATACCTTCCTTGTCGCCAGCCACACTTCATTGAGTCATTTCATCAAACACTTGGTGAGCAACATTAATATCAAAGTAACTGAGTCGCCAAACTGGTTCGACTCGAACTGGGTCGATCCGAGTCGAGTCGAGCTGGGGCCAGCTCGAGCTCATTTTTGAACTCAAAAATTCAGCTCGAACTCATTTTTGAACGAAAAAATTCAGCTCGAACTCAGCTTTGAACCGAGTCAAGTCGAGCTAGCTCGGTTCGTGTACACCCCTACACACATGGTGCAGGAAGAGCGTACAACGTCTTAGATCTGTAGGCCCACTGTGATCTGTATCTGACATCTACCACGCACATCAATCACAATACCCAGTGTTGTGTGAGGATCTGAGACCATAAAAATTTGTGAGCATATGAGCCCATAAAAATTAGTCCAATCCAAAACTCAGGTGGGCCACACCATTGTAAAGAGTCAGTACGGGTATGCACACCTTAGGAACTTTTCAAGACCGCTGTCTTGTTTATATGCCATCCAATCCGTTCATCAGATGGGCCTTCGTGAATTTGGAGGTTTTAGTCGTTAAGGTGGTGGGCCCACCTGAGTTCTGGATCGAGCTGAACTTTGTTACCTATGGATACAAAGTAAGGTGGGCCCCACAGAGCTTGGATGTTTGTAGACGGTTCCCTTTAGAGGGTTACGAACGGATGTTTAATAAATGTAAAAATAAACAACGGCCCATATCGATTGGCCCAACAGATGAACAGCCCGCAGCATTCATCCTCTCCCAAAAGGTCCCTTAATCATGTAGCACTGATGGAAACAAAAGTCAGCTGCTGCTTCATCAGGCCATTGAATAATGAAGTGATGCATCACGTGAGCGTGGGCTAGCCATTTGATGATCCTTGTAAGATTTCCAACGTTCTCCAAAGCTTTTTTACTCGGGAGAGTGCGATGGATGATACGCAGCACCTAGAAATTATTTAGAAACTGCATAGCTATCATAATACAAATTAAACCGTTCAAATTATCAGTCTCAAATTAGATGTATTGTGAACAAAAAATAATAATTATTTGATTAATGACCATCGGATTGGTGGGCATTTTAATGGATGGTTAAGATGAAAAGTATCCAATGGTTTTATTTCAACAAATAAGTGTCCACGAATCAGAGGACGGGCTTGTTCAACCAATTGGAACCATGAACCAGCGAATATGGATTGTGCATTTTAATCAGTTTAATGTGAGTTTGTTGATGCAAAAGTTTGTACTACCCTCTACTAAGGCTTCAGTGGTCTGAGTGAACCTTGGTCCTACACAAAGGAACAGACAAAGGAGACCCTGACTCAAGTAGAGGACCCTTCGATGCTTAAGTCAGGCTAAGGAACTGGGTCTAAGTAGAGTAGAATATGGGTGAGGGCGCGAGAGATTGCGTACCTTCTACCGTAGAAATGACTTGTATTTATACCTGACGGTCGTAGTGAACGTGTCCGACAATCTCAGCACGGTCATAGCCATCACGCAAGGATTACGCAGGCACGATAGTCGGTAGTTACCCAGAGAACGTGCGCTAGGTATACTTCTAGTCGTGTGTTACTGGAGTGACTCATTAAATATAGTCGATTAGAATTCGTTCGGACCCTACTCAATGACCCGAGCCGAGCCCATGGGTAAGAATACATTCAAGTTCCAAGTAGAAGATCAGGTCGGTCAAGCGTAGAGTATAATCTGGCTCGGATGTGAATGACGAATCGGTTTGGACGTATTGCTACTACTCCGAGCTGGGGTCGTACTCACGAGATGACGAGAAGATCAGGTTGAAGCCTAGTTCTACCAGAACCCCCTGAGTTAGATGTTTTCCTTGGATAGGTCGTTACCCATCTGAGGTTATCTTCATCGATGCCGAAGTTAACCTGGTGCAACTCGGTTCGGATTTATCCATAACAAGTTAATACACAATTTCTGAGTACCTGCGTATCAAGCATCACACTCTTCCAAAGTATCAAATAACTCTTCGTATCCTTTCGCATCATGCAAAATCTAGATGGGCCTTCTACATGGCTCAAATCAACCGACAATCAAGGACGCGGATTGCGTCCTGCCTGGACAGACTCGTCCAAGCAATGTATCTGTGAGGCCACCGTGATGTATGTGTTTTATACATACTCTCCATTCATTTTTTTAGAGCACGAGTCCTCAAATGAGGCAGATCCAAAGCTCTAGTAGACCACACAGTGGAGCTCGAACACCTGCCATTAAAAGGTGCACATGACCTTATGAGTAGATTGGATGTCAAATAAATATCTTGGTAGGTCATAGGAAGGTTTTGGATGTCACTATCACTGCTGCTTCCCGTAGTGTGGTCCATTTGAGCCTCGGATATGCCTTTTTTCTGCTCATTCCCTAAAATGATCTGTCCAAATGGATGGATGGCATGGATAAGAAAAACATACATCACAGTTGGCCACACAAAGCCCTAGACTAAGTCTATCCGCATCCAATAAGTAGTAGCCTTCAATGTTGGGGACTGTAGAAACACCCAGAGACAATCAAGTAAAGCACTAACGGTCATGCAACTAAGTTCAAATAAGAAAAATATGAATATGAATTTTATGTGAAAAACTCTTGCCAGAAAAACTACCACATAAAGCAACGAATAATGTCATATGAATGCAGAAATTACAAGAGATATCAATTTGAACAAGCCTTGAGTCCACTTCATAGGCCTTATCTATGCCCTTGAAATCTTTAGGAATGAATTATAAAAGTATCTCTATTGTTTAATTCCGATTACACCCAATATATATACTATCACAATTTCGCACTTACACAATTCTACACACGCTTGATGGGACCTTTTATGGCATCAACATCCGATCAAAAACCTTGATTGCATCGAACACCTACAATATCATCGAATACCAACACCAAAACATTCTAACAACAAATATAGATTTTTTTAATTTTTCCAATATCATTGTACTCTACTCAAAAACATTAAGTGGTTTGTGGATGACATCAAAGTATTTAAGACATCAACAACATTCAAAATCATGCAGAACAAGACATCCAATTTGACCTGAAACCAAAAGGCAAGTCCGTGGGGTCCACCACATATTCATGTGATTAGTATACGTAATAATCAAACGCAGACGGGCTTGACTTTCTCCCTGACATGGCTAAAATACCTTTGGTATTTGTCAACCCCGTCCGTGCGGTGGTTCCCCTGTTTTAGGCCTAGTAGATAGCACGGGCACCTGCAACCTGTGTGAAGAGAGGAGTGGGCAGTGAGATATCTGGTGAAAGAGGCGGGGCCCACTGCTGATGCCTCAAAAGGGTTTTAGTTGTAGGTGTCCAATCTCCACTAGAATGGGCCGATACAATGGATGGATGGGCTGGATTTCGTATAATGGTGGACCTCACAAATGGTTTCAATTGTGGCTGTTGGATCTCTGCTGTTTCCAATGTTGTGGTTCATTTATGCTTTAGACACGGTTTTTTCAGCTGAACTTCTGGTTTTTTCAGCCTGTACAGCGGATGGATGGGTTGGATGTGGCATCCTGTTCAACCTCATAAATGATTTTAAATGTCTCATCTCTACTTTTTTCCAATGTTACGATTCATCTATCCAGGAGGGGATTGGCTAGTATACCACACATCATTGACCTGAATGGTGTGGGTAGGACGCAGATTTCCTAGGAAAGCATTCCACATGAAGTTCTTTCGCTGGGAACCTAGTGGGGCCCACCGTGATGTTTATTAGAGATCCACCACGTTCATCCATTTTTTGAGATCATTTTAGGACATAAGGCCAAAAATGAGCTGATCCAATAATCAAGTGGGCCGTACTAAAGGGAAAGGTGAGTAGGGAAATTCTTACCGTTGAAATCTCCCTTGGTGGACAGTTATGTTTGCATGCCATTCATATCTCGTTCATAACGTCATTACTATGGGTGTACACGAACCGAGCTAGTTCAGTTAGCTCGCTTGACTCGATGCGAAAAAGTTCGATTCGACTCGCTTTGAAGCTGAGTTTGAGCCGAATCGAGCTACGTCCCGCTTGACTCGACAAAGATCTTGAGCCGAATCGAGCTACGTCCCGCTTGACTCGACAAAGATCGACAAAGATTGAACCCAGCTCGCTCGATTGCTTTGATATTGATGTTGCTCACAAGCGTTTGATGAAATGACTCAAAGAAGTGTGGCCGGTGGCAAGGAAGGTATGTATATGAAATCAAAACTTTCTTTTTTCTTGATTTTTATAGTGCTTTATCAAACACCTATAAAACCATTGCTACTATCTCAAATACAATGAGATTTTGAAGGTGCAATCCAGGTGCCTCGATGGCGAACTCAGCTCAATCTTGGCTTGAATTCGGCCCAAGCTGCTGACCAAACCGAGCCGAGCTGGCTAGTCAGGCTCGAAGACCGAGCTGAGCCAAGTCGAGCTGAGGCAACTCGACTTGGTTCGACTCGATGTACACCCCTAGTTATAAACTGAAAACACAAATATTAGCCTAATTCAAAAAAATAATTTGGCCCCACAAATATTTCGACTGTCAACGTTAAATCCTCACTTTTGCGGCCCACTTGAGTATTGGACCCGGCTCATTTTTGGCCTTATGTCTTAAAATGATCTCAAAAAATGAATGGACTTGGTGGATCTCTCATAAAAATCATGGTGGGCCCCACCTAGGTTCCAAGAGCAGGAAATTCCTACGAAGGAAATCGGCGTCCGTCCGGGCATGTGTCCTGTGAAGACGATTGGTGAGGCTACTCAAGTCCAGGTCGTATGAGCGGTTCCAAGGAGATTAAAGTCACCTGAGCCTTAAAATGATGTATTTATTATATCCACACTTAAAATGCTGTATTTATTATATCAATAATGTTTATTCAACTGACGAGGACGTTTTAGAGACGGATTCATATCTAAAGTTAAAGTGTACTGCATCACAAATAGTAACGGGGACAATGATACTCACTTCTATAATATTATTAGGGCCCACAACAACATTGATTTTTCATCCAATCTGTTTATAAAGTCACACGGACCTGGATGAAGAGGAAAAATTCTATGACCCCAAAAGGACTTCAATGGTAGACGTTCAATTCATCACTGCTTGTCATAGTGTGGTCCACTTTATCTTTAGATCTGTCTTATTTTTCAGCTCACTCCTTATAACAGGGTTGCCAAATGGTGGGAAGGCTTGGATATAACAAATACGTCATCATGGGACCCACATAACTTGATGACGTCAACACATCGGCTAGGTCGTTTGTGTGTGGTACACCAGGTACACCAGCCAATCCGCTTCCCATCTATGCCCATATCGGCTTTTCTTAGCTGACGTTTGAGGATGAGCCAATACAATGGATGGATGGGTTGGATGTCGCATCTTGATGGACCTCACAACACTTTTTATTACATTAATTTCTAAGATTTCTATACCTAGTAGGTATGAGCGGTTGGCAGGTGTTTGGACGGAGTACAAGATTTTTTTATTTTTTATTTTGGTCTCTCTTCTTTGCAAGGGCATCTTAGTTTTGGGAGATTTTGGCCCGCTTGGGTAGCTACTAGCCGGGGGTGCACGTGGGTCAGTTCAGTCTAATCATAGGGTGAAATCAGAACCAAACTGTTCCTAACAGTTCTAGGATATTAGGAACTGGAACCTGATAGTTAAAACCGGTTCGGTTCTGAATTGGTTCCACAGTTCTGAGCGAGGACAAGAGAGAGAGGGCAGCCACAGTGGAGTCAGGCGGTCAGCGTAAATAAGGGTTAGGATATTAGGTTTTTCTTTAGTTTTAAATATAGGTTTGGCTCCACGGTTTGGATCCATGATTCAGTTCCAATCTACATGCTCTCAAAATGAAAAGTAATTGATCTACATACTCTCAAAATGAAAACTGAATTACTGTACTCAATTGTTTGATTTTTGGAATCAGAACTAGAACCAACTAAAACTGGTGCACCCTAGAACAGGCTGATTTGTTCAGTTCTGATCCGGTTCCAAGGTTCAACGCGATGTGCACCCCTACTACTAGCTAGGTTGGCAAGAGGTCAAGTCCAATAACGAGTCAACTCGCTCCGTACACTTCTTAGCTGGACAGCGGCCATGCGAATGTGTGAATATGGTTGGTCTCCAGCTAAAAAGTAGGGCTCTGGAAGCTATTTGGGTCAATCTCAATCTAGAAAAGGCTATTTTAGGTCTATACGTTGGCCTTTAGTTGGAATTAAGATATTTAAGGTCATACGATTGGGATCTAGTCTAAATTAGATGCAGACTGTGTCAGCAGTGTGATGGATGTGCCCACTCCAGTGTTACTTAAAAATTGCCACCTGGGCGTATCATGCATAAGCACATCTTTGGTGTAGGTGGGTGGATCCCTTACTGTGGGCCCACCTTGATGTATGTTCCTTACATCCACGCCGTATATCTGTTTTAGCAGCTCATTTATCTTAGGTGGACTAGAAATAGTGGTGATTGAATGTCGACCATTAGAAACTTATGGGGGTTGAAAGAGTGTTTATTTGCCATCGAAGCTGTTGATAAGGTCACAAAGACCTGGATGAAGGGACCACACAAATATCAGGTCGATCAAAAACTTTTGATTTTCCACTCAAAAAGGGTGGACCTATTTGATTTTCCACAGGACCTATTTGATTTTCCACAGTCAAAATGTAAAATATGGTAGGTCTCATGCCTACATACATGCATATCGTGATTTTCCACAGGACCTATTTGATTTTCCAAATCGACTTTTTGATTGCTAAATATGTAGCTGTGAAATATATGTGGGGCCCACAGTAAAGTGTGTGGGTTGGAAATGATTGGCTACTCCCCCTCCCACTAGCTAATGGTTGATGGTTGGTGCTCTGTGGGCCCTACCATGATGTTTGTGTTTCATCCATGCCGACCATCTATTTTTCTAGATCATTTTATGGGATGTTACCAAAAATGAGGTATATATCAATTTCAAATGGACTACACTATAGGAAACAGTGTTAAATGAATGTCAACCATTAAAATTTTTTTGGGGGCCATAAAAGTTTTGGATCAAGCTGATCTTTGTTTTTTCCCTCTGTATGACCTAATCAACATATTAGATGTCAAATAAATAGTACAATGGGCCTTAGGAGGATTTTAATGGTGGATATCCAATCACTATTGTTTTCCTATGGTGTGGTCCACCGATATTTATATCTCTCTCATTTTTGGGATCAAACCATAAAATTATTTGTAAAAATGGATGAAACACATACATCATGGTGGGGTCCACAAAGTACTAACCACCAGCGCTGGGGGGGGGGGGGGGGTAGCCAATCCTTTCCCGTGTGGCCTATCCACATCATCCATCCATTATGCCAATTAGTGTGGCCTATCCACATCATCCATCCATTATGCCAATTAAGTTTAGGACATGAGCCAAAAAATGAGGCAGATCCAAAGCTCAAGTGGATTATATTGCCCACCGTTTCCTTTGATGTGGCCACTTGAGTGTTGGATTTGCCTCATATTTTAGTTCATGCCTCAAATATTATGAGAAAAGGTATGGATATGTCTTATATATTAAAATGAGACCTACAAATTTAAACCAATCATTTTAGACCAATTTTCTAAGCGAATTTTCAATAATTGCCTATTTACAAAGCATTTGTTAAGAATTTAAAAAATTAAATAGAAAATGCATTTCTTGAAATTTACCTATCTTACCTGTAGACATTGATTATTAATGGGTTGAGTCAGGAGATACTACTCAACTGACCGAAATCCAAAATCCAAAATAAAATATTAGCCTAGAGTTTGAATCAACGGACAGGGTGAATTTTTTTCCTCATCTCTGCAGCTCTACCATCAGAACTAGCGTCCGATGATTAGGGAGCAGATTAGGTGCAGCCCGAGTCCCACCACAGTATATCCATGCTGTTTATCCATTTTTCCATATCATTTTAGAGCACGACACAAAAAATGAAGCAGGTTCAAATCTCAGCTGGACCACACCAAAGGAAACAGCAGTGATCCACCATTAAAACTTTTTGTAGGACACAAAAGCTTTGGATCAAGCTTATATTTGTTTTTTTTTTTTCCTATATTCAGGTCTGTGTGAACTTAGCAACAAGTTGGATGGCAAATACATATTATGGTGGGCCTTGGGAAGTTTTTAATGGTGAGCATTCAATTACCACTATTTCCTATAGTGTGGTCCATATGAGATTTGTATCTCCTTCATTTTCTGTATCATGCCTTAAAATGAACTGGCAAAATGGATGAACGGCATGAATATACTACACATACATCATGGTGGACGCCACATTCAGGACCGCACATAATCCGCTCCCCAATGTTTAGTCCAGTTAACATTTTTAACTGGGTCAGGCCCAACCCCATTGTCCACCTTATGCTGGATGTAAATGGATCTATAGCCTGTATATGGTCCCTGTACTGAGTATTGTGGGGCCCATCTCAACTGTTCTTCCGAGCCACCCTGCCCATCGTTTTTTACTCCTCTCATCATAGAAATCAAAAGTCAAGCCAATCTGAAACTTGGATGGGTCAAATCACGGAGCAATTTAGAATCACACCCTTTTAAATCCACGAGGTGTGGTCCACCTGGGTTTTGAAATAGCCTGATTTTTTCCGAGACAATCATCCTAGTCAGATCAGATCTGATGAATCGATTAGATGGAATATACACAACATGGTGGGCCCCACAAACAGTGGGGGAAGGTTTTATTGGTTGTGCATCCCCTCCAACTGTTACTCGTAGTGTGACCCACCTCAGGTACCGTTCAGTCCGATTTCTGGCCCCAGGCCTAATGTTTAAGGGTGCATCTAATGGATGAAGTGGATTGGATCGCATAGTTGATGTGGGACCCACATAAGCTTTGGTGCCAATACCACATGAAAGCACCTCTTTACTAAATGGGCTCGCTTAGGTTAACCCCAAGCCACAACCGAGCCCAGCCCCTTGCATCCCTGCCAAGGATTTAAGACTGAGGCCGTCCGTGCTTGGGTAATTGATCGCTGGGCGCGTTCCAGAGTTACTTTCACAAACCTAGATTCACATTGATGAAATTTTCTTGAGATCTACTCTGTCTATCGGCTAAGCCGCCTCATTTTTATTGGAAATGGCAAAAACACCTGGAGACGAATCGAGTAAAGTACATGTAATTGCACAATTATGCAACCAGGTCAAAACAAGGATAATTCGAATTTTACATTAAAAAAAATTCAAGAAAAAAAAAATCAAGGCACAAAGGAACGAATAATGCGCTGTGAAAATAGAAATTACAGGAGATAGAATTTTACTGGTTCATACAAGCATCGAATTTACTTTACAATCCCTAATTAAACCCTTGATCCCTTAGGAACTATTTAGAAAGCCCCGGCACACATCTTTTTCTCTCAAATCCCTAATTACAACCGATTTGTATGAAACTCGGGCAAACTTTTTGAGAACTCATCATATGTGATGTGAGTCCCAAATCTGAAAGGTCCATATAATGCAGCACCCCCTGAAACCCCCAAGGGCCGACTTATACTTTGATCCAAAATTTAGTGGGCCATGGAAAAAGAAAGCAATTTTCTCCCTTGATTTGCATCTCTCTTTGCCATGGCCCACCAGAGTTTTAATTCGGTGTGAAAATTGGTCTTATGTGGTTTCATGGGATGCCGCTTCACATGGACCGTTCAGATTAGACACCCATGACACGTGTACAAAGGTGTGTATGTGAGCACGCCCCTATATATGTGTGTGTTACAGCTGGAATAGGAAACAACCTGCTCACTTATGCAATTTTGCCCACATCTGCCATCGACTACCCATCGAGGATCTACGGATGGCATGAAACTCCTTTGATACCAACACTGACACGTTTTAGCAACTAATATGGAAATTTTCAAATTTCGTCAATGGGATTTAGCATTTACTGACAGATTTATAACATGGACAACAATTTTAACCGTTTAACCCAAAAGTCATGATCATCCAAATTCAAGGCAAGTCACGATAAAAGCTAGGATGCAACGGCTACCATTAATTTTGCGTAGGGTGTATATGCCACGATCCATTCACATAACCTGCTTTGTCAAGATGGAAGAATTGCTCAAAAATCACAGTATTCTAAAACTCAGGTACGCCGTGCCAAATAAATTTAAAGATTTTAGGTAGAAGATTTTAGAGATGGCCCCACCTGAGTGTTGAATTATCATGTTTTTGGGATTAACAATCAACAACGATTAGTGTACATGAAAAGCGCGTGGATTTTGTGCATGTTTAAGTCAATTCAAGTAGCGAACCTGAAGATCGCGTGGTTTTTATGCATGTTTAAGTCAGTACCATTGTCTGTAGCCATACGCGTGAACCGCATGACATTTGGTGTATCAAAACCATCTCCAGCCACATCTTGGTGATGAGAAGAGAAATTCAAAATGTATTTCCCCAACAACACATGACATTTTAGGACCAAACATCTAATCACATCAAAGGCATTTTACTAAGAGAGATACTTTGATACTTTGATACTCCAGTAGGGTGTGCTGGTGATGTAGAGCGGGTCGCAGACGCTTTGATGTTCCAGATGGACCAAAGAAGGCCCAGTCAGAGGCAGAAACCATCAAGATCGTCATAAACTTAAAACGGGCATATCCCACGAATTGGAATGAGTTACTCGACATACCATATGTGATTTTGGGGTAGGACGAGCTACTTTATCCAACCAATGCCGGGTTTGCCCATGCTGAATTTGCGAGATTCCATCAGATTGACAGTCAAATTGCATGTTTATTTCCATTTTTACTATAAATAGTAAATTTTAGTTTGATTATACCTATTCATCTGTTGAGCTTTAGAGTTGTGTCCAACATGAAAAGGGCTTAGAATAATTAGTAGAATAACGTGGTTAAGCCACGCTAAGAAACTTATTATAAAAAGTAAATTTACTAAAATAGTAAGTTACGAATTTCTAGGAGTTTTAGTTTTAGTTTGCTTCTGATTTCTCTCCTATTGCTTGGTATCCCTATTTAAAGGGTTGTGAACTCGTTTAATTCATTAATTAATTAAATTTTAAATTTATTAGAATTTATTTATATTTTATTGCTTTATTTCCTCGTAGGAGTAGTTACCCTTGAGGAAGACGGTGATCAAACTCATCACTTTAATCCCTGCGTTATCTGGTTGATACACAGGTATTTAGATATTACTAAGAAATTGCAGCATGAGAGTTATTCAAACTAAGGCCTTATTTAGCAACATGGATTTGAACTTGGTGAAATCAAGTGGATTTTAATCCATGCAAAAGGGACTTGAAATAATAGTTTTGAGGTGAGAGTTCAAGAGTTCTTTTGGAGTATTTGGAATCCTTCCGAAGTCATGTCCCTCTAACTCCAAAGTACCAAACACAATCTTAACAACTCTATCCAATGTCATGATGAAGAATGAAGAACTAAAATATATTCATGTTTTTAAATATATGATTTTTGGGCATTTATGTAAGTATTAACAATGAAAACTATATAATGGTCCTATGATTAGTCAACCAATATGAATCTAGAGTGTAATTTTTCCACAATGGCTCTTAAAGTTAGTCAATTAATATATTTCATATTTATCATTTTCAAGTGGAATCCAACTTAATTTGACTATAACAGGTGTTCTTAGAATTATCAAACACTATATGTGGGATAACATGCATGATATTGAAGCCATCCATCAGGTTCGCTTCCTTGTTTTCACATTGGAAGGGAAAAAAAATTGGGGTTTATTAATTCAAAGGAAGCCTATTAATTGCATACTAGGTAAACTTTGTAGGCCCACCATAATGTATGTCTCTTATCCATTCAAATCATTTTTAAGTCATAGCTTGAAATTGGAGCATGTCCAAATCTCAAGTGGAAAGCAATGTAGAAAATAGTGTGAATTGAATGCCTACCATTGAAAACTCCGTGGGGACCATAGAAGTTTTGTATAAGGCTGATATTTGTGTTTTCCCTTCATCCATGTCCATGGGACCTTGTCAACAGGTTATGACAAATAAACATATTATGGACCCTAGGAATATTTCAACGATGGATGTCATTATCCTACTTGTGTGGTCCACTCAAGCATTGGATTTTCTTAAGTTTCGGATTCATGCCCTAAAATGATCTAAGGTGGGTTCTTAACGCAGGGAGCACTACAAGAAAAGGAGACTTTAGCCTCGGTTTAAAACTGTGGCTAAAAAGGTTAAAAACCCTTAGTTATCCAAACCGAGGTTGAAACTCCTGTGGCTAAAGGCTTTAGCCTCAATTTTAGCAACTAAGGCTAAAATGACTTTTATAGCCTCAGTTTTTCAAGTAAAGCTAACAATTGAACTTTTAACCTCTATTTCTCACTAACCGAAGTAAAATAGTAGCCTTTTAGCCTCGATTTCTATGCAACTGAAGCTAAAAAGTAGACTTTTAGCCTCGGTTCCCATGCAATATAGGCTAAAAAGTAAACTTTAAACCTCCATTTCTAACTAAGGCAAACTAGTAAACTTTTACCCTCGGTTCTTATGCAACTGGGGCTAAAAAGTTGACTTATAACTTCACTTTCCCAGCAATTGAGGCTAAAAATTGAACTTTTAACTTCTTTTTTTTACTAACCGAGACAAAATAGTAGACTTTTAACTTCAATTCCTATGCAATTGAGGCTGAAAAATAAACTTTTAACTTCGATTCCCATGCAACAGAGGCTAAATAGTAAACTTTCAGGCTTGGTTCCTATGCAACTGAGGCTAAAAAGTTAAACTTATAACATCACTTTTTCAGCAACTGAGGCTAAAAATTGAACTTTTAACCTCTATTTCTTATTAAATAAGGCAAAATAGTAGACTTTTAACCTCATTTCCTTAGCAACTGAGGCGAAAAACAAACTTTTAGTCTCAGTTCCTTAGCAACTGAAGCTAAAAGACATATTTAACCTCCATTTTTTCAATTGAGGCTAAAAAATTGTGGCTAAAGGCTTATTTTCTTATAGTGGAAGGATGGAATGAGGTCAAATACCGTCTTCCTCAAGAATAACTACTCCAAAGCCATGTAGTTTCTCTGAACTCCTCACAGAGATTCCTCGAATTCAAGAGGAAAGAAAATAGAAAATAATTCTAATAAAATTAAAAATAATTTAATTGATGATAAAAATGAATTTACAATCTTTTAAATAGTGATACTAAACCTAGGAAGAAATTTCATAATCAAACTCCAACTCAAAACTCTCTAAAATCGTGACTTACCATAAATAATAAACTTACATGTATAGATGATCATGATTTCCACCAAACTTCATATTTTTTCAGCCAAAAATATTTAGTGTCCTATCTAAATTTTCTAAGCCTTTTTTTATGTTGGACACTACTTAAAGCTCAGAGATGAAGAGTTATGATCAAACTAAAACTTAGTTTAAAACCATATATGATATGTCAAATCGCGCAATCCAGTTTGCAAGATATGCATGTTTTAAAGTGTTGACAGACTGGATCGCTCCCACCTCCAATCAGTCCTCCTCTGGTCTACCTTGGCCATGAAATTGACCGCGACCCACTCTACATCAGTTTCCCATTACTCAGATAGGCCACACCATAAGAGCTGAGATGAAAAGGTCATCATTACTTGCGTTGGCCTTATCCATTTGTATTACTCTTCGTCGGAGAGCAAGATACATCTAAGAATCAGGCACGACATCACGTGAATTTAAATGTTTAAAAAGTATTTTATACTGTTTCCTGTAGTGAGGCCCACCTGAGTTTTGGATGATCAATGACAAGTTCGGCACCAAGGCCTAATCGCATGGTGCAACTGATGGACGGGCTCGATCATTTCACCACAAAGTCATCCATCCACATCTCCAATTAGTCACGCCGCCTAGTTTCTACGCGCTGTCACGCCTTTTAAGTGCATGCGTATCAAGCATACGAAGCCAGAGTATCAGATAACTCTTCTTTGTCAAGTCAAAATGCATTAATTGATTTTGTCGGTACATGAGAAAAGCATGGGAGTACTTGGACAACTTAAATTATTCGCTTCCCTAACTTAATAATTCAGTTACAAACTTACTAAAGACATGTATTTACAACTGAGCTTTTGGTAGAATGCAGGGCCCGTTACTACTGGGTGCACGTGTGATTAATCAGGGCCGCCCATTGGGTAATGGACACAACTGAGCCACACATGTACATTAAGTTTCGACCTTGGTAAACAAAATAAACGGCCTGGATCACTCACGTCAATGCCACCCAACAGAGAACTGGGTCCCACATTCTATCAACACCCATACAAGACTAATCAGTGGAAGCTTTTAACATGCCATGGAAGAGTCTTTCATGGAGGAATGGAACTGATTCTTCACAATCTTCCCTCCATTTGTTGTCGCCCGCTCGCATGACGGACACATCGTAAGAGTCGTCGCAGGGGCTGCCGCCTTCGACAACTGTAGATAGAACGGTGATCCAATCTTGATGGACCTCAATTCCTGCAATTCCTTCTTCAATCGACGGTTCTCGTCGCTCAAGCTCTCGCAACATTTCTTCAAGAACGAGCAATCAACTTCAGTCTGCTTCAATTTAGTCCTGCTCTTCATATAATCCATTAATTAACCATTTTTTAAAATAAAAATTATAATAATTAAAATATTTTCTTCACATATACCTTGCTCTTCTGTTTTGGAACCAAACTTCAACCTGTCGCGGCCTTAAATTCAATCGCTCCGCTAACTCCTGCTTTTGTACCTGTAAACATAATTTTAATTTATTAATTATATTAAAAATATAAAATTACAATCCATGTAATATAAGATTACAAAAACATA